>NC_133453.1:54395095-54702040 GCF_048565385.1 Saimiri boliviensis | reverse complement strand
AGCAGGGGCTTGCAATTCTAGTCTTTGCTAAAACAGACTTTAAATGAACAAGGATCAAAAGAGACAAAGGACATTACATAATGGTAAAGGAATCAATGCAACAAGAAGAGCTAACGATCCTAAATCTATATGCACCCAATACAGAAGCACCCAGTAACATAAAACAAATTCTTAATGACCTACAAAGAGACTTACAATCCCACATAACAACAGCAGGAGACTTTAACACTCCACTGTCAATATTAGTCAGATCAAAGAAAATTAGCAAGAATATCCAGGACTTGAACTCAGATTTGTACCAAGCAGACCTAATAGACATCTGCAGAACACTTCACCACATATCCACAGAATATACATTCTCAGCACCACATCTCACTCTAAAATTGACCACATAATTGGAAGTAAATTACTCCTCAGTAAATGCAAAAGAATGGAAATCATAACAAACAGTCTCTCAGACCATGGTGCAATTAAATTGGAACTCAGGATTAAGAAATTTACTCAAAACCACACAACTACATGGAAACTGAACAACCTGCTCCTGAATGACTACTGGATAAACAATAAAATGAAGGCAGAAATAAAGATGGTCTTTGCAACCAACGAGAATGAAGACACAATGTACCAGAATCTAGGGGACACATTTAAAGCCTTGTCTAGAGGGAAATTTATAGCAATAAATGCCCATGTAAGAAGCAAGGAAATATCTAAAATACACACCCTAACACTACAATTAAAAGAACTAGAGGAGCAAGATCAAACAAATTCAAAAGCTGGCAGAAGACAAGAAATAACTAAGATCAGAGCAGAACTGAAGGAGATAGGGACACACACACACACACACACACACACACACACCCTTCAAAAAATCAATGAATCCAGTAGCTTTTAAAAAAAAATCAACATAATAGACTGCTAGCCAGACTAATAAAAAAGGAAAGAGAAAAGAATTGAATAGATGCAATAAAAAAAAAAGATAAAGGGGATATCACCACTGATTCCACAGAAATGCAACCTACCATTGGAAATTACTACAAACACCTCTATGCGCATAGACCAGTAAATCTAGAAAAAATAGACAAATTCCTGGACACTTACACCCTCCCAAGACTAAACCAGGAAGAATTTGAATCCCTTAGTAGACCAATAACAAGATCTGAAATTGAGACAGCAATTAATAGCCTACCAACCAAAAACGGTTCAGGACCAGATGGGTTCACAGCTGCATTCTACCTTATGTATGAAGAAGAGCTGGTACCATTCATTTCTTCTGAAACTATTCTGAACAATGCAAAAAGAGTGAATCCTTCCTAACTCATTGTGTGAGACCAACAACATCCTGATACCAAATCCTGGCAAAGATGCAGTTAAAAAAGAAAATTTCAGGCCAATAACTATGATGAACATTGATGCAAAAATCCTTAGTAAAATACTGTTGAACCAAATCCAACAGCACATCAAAAAGCTTATCCATCACAATCAAGTTGGCTTCATTCCTGGAATTGGCCACATCTTAGTTTATTTTACTTTTTCTAACTGACAATGTGGTATGTTGAGATGAAAACCATATTAGTACGTTTTCACACTGCTATAAAAAACTATGTGAGACTGGGTAATTTAAAAGAAAAGAGAAACTTAAAATTGCGGCATAAGGTAAAGGGAAGTTTTATTGAGACACATCTTACCATGGAAAGGCAGGAGAGAGAGAGAGAGAGAGAGAGAGAGAGAGAAGAAAGCCACACATGTTAAACCATCAGATCTTGTGAAAACTCACTACCATGAGAATAGCACAGAAGAAATTGCCCCTGTGATCTAATCACCTCCCACTAGGTCCCTTCGCTTATACATGGGATTACAATTTGAGAAAAGATTTGGTTGGGGACACATATCACAAGCTATGTAAAAATCATGTGAGCAATTAGTAAGTGAACTCATATTAAAACATTCAATTATTATTTTAAAGAAATACCCATGACAAGACAACTCAAATACTTCTACGATCTAGCCTTTATTGAACCCATTATGTTCCATTATAATTGACATTTTTAATTTACAAATATAGTCATCACTAAATATTCAAAATGTGTTTAGTGGTAATGTACAAGAAAGTTGCATTAATTATGTACATGTATTTGCATACATGAGTGTATGTTTGCATGATGTGTGTTTTTCAATGTATGCGTATTTGCCCAACAAAGTAGTTTTTATATGTGTCTGTGGAAGCAGAAGCTCTTTTGGTTAAGACAAATGTATTTTAAACAGATCTTCAACTATACTAAAGCTTGCTTTTTGTAATTTTATTGAGCTCTCTCATGTTTATTTACATATCCAACTTCATGTAGCAATTTAGCAACTCATATATATGAGTTACTTTTAGTAACTCATACATATTCTGTGTAGCGAAAATTGTTGAGTGAATTTATTTGATATATTTATTCTTCCATTCTCTAAAAGAGCATAATGCTTGGCTCTCTAGAATTGTGGATTTATTTGGACATTATAACTGAGTGTACTGAAGGAAAAGAATACTTAATTGAAAAAGTGTTTTTGAAATTATTTTCCCAGTGAATATCAAAGCCTCTCTTTAATTTTTTAGAAATATACTTAAAGTCTTTGGTGCCTAGAAAACATGATATTTATTATGCCATTTACTTTAATTGCTAATCTTTAATTGGGTTGTTACATCCAGGAATAACCTTTTTTCAAAGACTGTTTGCTTACAGCAGTTTTCTAAACTATTGTTCTTTCAAATTACATAATACATGATTATTCATTTTTACTTTGCTTAGAAATGTTGCATATACAATTTTATTATCAGTATACTATACTATTATAATTGAAGTTTCCATAAAATAAAATCAACCTTTTCTTTACAGAATTTCATTGACTTGATCTAAGATTTACATAAAATATAAATTTTGAAGACTAAACAAGATGCTTTTATTTACTATTTAAATAAATTTCAAAATCCTCTGTTCCAGACTAAATTTTAGTATCAGATTATGAAAAGAAAGCTATATTTTTATACTGTTTTTGTATTAATGTGATATGATAAACATTTTTAACAATATTAACATTATCACTATTATTAAAAATATGAACATTAACAATAGAAGTAGGGTAATCTTAGTAACATTGATACAAATTTTAAAATTTTAAATTGATTGGAAAAAACATTTTTCAGGTATGTTATTGATATGGTAGTTCAGAAATAACTTAATTTTCTTTCCATTTATTCACAGAACGTTGGAAAAATCTTGTTTTTTGAAAATAAAAACATTCACACATCACTAACCATGTTTTTCATTACTCAGATTCATACTGGCATAGGGTGAAACAAAAATAAAACTATTAGATAGTTAAAAGAAAAGTTAGCAAGTGTTTCAACACATTTGAAAAATATTGTGAGTATATTTTCCTCATCATTTCATTATTTAATTTTATAGATATCTTTTTCATTTTCTGAATTACATTAAAACTGAGAAACTAGCATTCACTTCAACAATTCTGGATAATGTGATTAAAAATAATTTTCTTTGATATAATAAAATTACATAGGTCAGTCACCATTGCAATTCATTTTTATAGTATTTTAATAAAAATCTTAGCCAAAAACCTTATTGATAAAACTATTTTCAGAAAATGAAATTGATCAAAATAAACATTAAACATCTGTATGCTTCAAGAGTGAGTCGTTTTTGTATTTCACCTACTTTTTCATACTTAAATTTATACCTGTTTTGTATTCAGGAAAAGGAAATATATTGTAGCTTAGAATGGCCCAAATAACACATGTACTGATTTCTTTGTGGACTTTATTTCGAATCTCATCTGTCAATTAGCACCCTATATGGCATTGGGCTGAATTCAATCTAATTTTCTCAGAATAATACAAGAAAGTTCTCATTTCATCTATCTAGAAATTAGGAGTGGGGAATACAGTATAGGAGACCAAACAAACCATTTACCTGCTCACATTTTTATTAATTTAATGTCTACATTTCCATTCATTTATTTCAATAAGTTATCCAGATATATTTCAGCCATCTCTTACCTTCTTTCTCTGTGGAACAAGTTCATCACACCATTCTGTTGGCTGAAAAGAACAAAAAATCTGTTTAACGTTTTCTTCCTTTGATATAAAGAAAGTATTATATTTTTCACAAAATATTACTTTGAATCATGAAAATCTAAATTATTTCATTTATATATATATGAAAACATCAAATAATTGCTCCTATTTTGTGTACAGTAAAATACTGTACTATTA
Source organism: Saimiri boliviensis (assembly GCF_048565385.1). Classification (NCBI taxonomy): domain Eukaryota; kingdom Metazoa; phylum Chordata; class Mammalia; order Primates; family Cebidae; genus Saimiri; species Saimiri boliviensis. The sequence continues at coordinate 54,697,770 of NC_133453.1, read as the reverse complement.
TGAATATTATAAGTCAGAAATGTGTTTGCAACTTGTGCATTGAAACCAAATTATCAAGAGAGGGAAAACTTTATTCCAACTTGAAACTAAAAAAATGCAACAAAGGAATCCGGAACTATAAATATTTAAATTCATAGTCTTGGGATATTTATAGCAAACAAGGAGAACTGATAGAATAAAAAATGGTGATGGGTCTTGTATACCTGACTGTGGAAATGCCTAACCAAAAAAAAAAAAAAATCATCACTAATAAAATGGTGAAAATGAAACATTTCAATGCAGACAAATGTAGGGATATATCTCTTAGAGTAGCACAACTCTTTGACAAGCATGTAATTTTGGCATAGGATTATGCATGATACAGAGCCATTAAAATGATTCATTTTTAATGATATTTAAAACATTTAAATTTTTTTCATAAAATAATACACAGAAAATGCTGCATAGCATCATACTGCTGAAGAAATTACACTCCATCAGAAAAAAAAAATGCCATGAGACAAAAATTGCAGGGCTCCTCATCATTTAATATATCTAACAGAGGGTATGTAACAGAAATAGATATTATATATAGAATAAAGAGCAAAGTGTTCTATTAAGGTAAACCTGATAGTAATACACATACATAGAAGGATATTTAACTCACTTAAATTTGCTTTATATGCTTAAATATTTTTAAATATGCACATAATTTAGTGCATTATATTATTCATGACTCTCTCTATGATTTGTTATAATGAATTATTATTTCCCATAGACCTATTTTAAAATCAATTTATAAATAAATGTACTTAATGGAGAAGAGCAGCTGCTTTTGCCTCGTGAAAAAATACTGTTTGATTGACATTCTCAATAGCAATTGTTTTCAAGCACTGTAAATACTGAAATAATCAGTTAACGTGATTTTATGGTTAGCAACTGAAATAAATTTTAAATTATGAGGACATATTATTTAGATGATAAAGGAATTTGTCTGACAGCCATTTGACCGCCAAAGGATATTACTTGAAGAAGCATATCACTTATATTATTTCTAGAAAAAGCACTTTAAGTTCTACCATAAAGAACTACCAAATTGTTTAAAACAGTATGCACTGAAAGAAAATTGAGCAATCATATTGAACAGAATAGAAAACACATAGGTAAATCATTGAGTGTTTTAATATAAATTTAAAAACAGAAAAATCAATATGATAGATTATTTTCCCCACATTCTCTCCTAATTCAGATACAAATCAACATACAGGCCTAATCATTAATTAGAGATGTAGATCCTTTCTTCTTTTTGTCTGTGTCAACTATAAAACAAACAAACAAATAAAACAAAACCCCCCAAAACAGAAAAACAACAAAGAAGAAGACAGGTGATAAGTTACCCAAGACTCTGGCCATGAAATTTCACCGCATTAATGTTTTACAGAAATATTTTTATAATGTTTAAACCTGAAGCAGCAAGTCAAGATTTACTGTGTTCTTTGTGCTATAAATAAGCCATGTTCTAAGTAAAGGGTTCAAAAAGAATAAGTATAGTTCTTTTATAATGCTACATTTTTCACTGTTAGAAGTGAAGTTGCTGGAACTGATAATAGAATTAATAGAAGCCTACTTTCTTCATGACATGAATTCTCAGCCACACATTGAGGAAAAGAGAACAAATCTTTTCAACTAGAACATGATTAATGTGAGCCAGGGCAAAGTGTTTGTAGTATAATCCAAATGTGCCATATATCTTCACATCTCTATGCTTTTGTGTATGATGCTACCTCTTCTGCCATAGCTCTCCTCTGTGCCTGGGAAAAGAATACATTCTTCAAGGGCCAACTTTCATGTTTAATGAGACCATATGGTGACTTACTGCCCAACATGCTTCTCCCTGCACACCAACAAATACTGCCATTTAGTCAGCTAGATGTGAGTTGCTCATTAACTCAGGGCGTTGTGACAGTGAAACCAAGGTCAAACTTTGAAAAGCATTATAATAAGAAATAAAATTAGAAAAATTTTTGAGTTTATTATTCTTTCAGAAATACTAATTTTGAAATGGAGAAGAGAGTTGGGGAGCAAGAGTGAGAAATTGATGTGAGTATAATGCTGCCATTTACCCACCATCACCAGGGCTAGCATGAAAAGGCAAGGGCTGGAAATGAACACTCAGATACTCTGGTGGCTCTGGGTTCTCCTTGTGGTTTTTGAGTGCCTCATCTGGGACTTTCCCTGCCAAAAGCCTCAGAAGGATTTGAAACCCCAGCTCGAGCAGGGAGGATATTGAAGAGATGCTGCCTGGGAGGATGAGTCAGTTCCACTGAGTTTTTTGCAAATACAGATAATGTATATAAGTAAGTGAGAGACAGAACTTATATTTATGAGAGAAACAAATATTTGTCAGTGAGAGAGAAAAAAAGAATTGGAAGACCTATTCCAGCCTAAATATTTGGACATGCTGGCAGATATAACATGGGCATAGCAGGAATATGGATAGCTCTGAAGATGGCCTCTTGGCCTCTTGAAGACAGAATGCTATTGTAGGTTCTATGAAATAATACACATTTTGTTGGATGCCATATAATGACTTTTGACAGGGTTTTTAATTTTTCTATCACATCCTACCCACTATACTTTGAAACTAATAAGTATCTCCAACATAAGTGTAAGTCAAGCAAACTAGAGAGGGATAACCTTAAATTAATTTTAAAATACTGAAAAATCTCATTTCTTTTTGAAATTATCAAGATTAAAAGACCCACTACTGGGAATACTGAATCATATACTGGGCTTTGGAAAAGACTTAAGTATGGCAATTTTCAAAATTATTTTCATGTGCATGATATATACCATATTATTTCGGACTCATTACGCATGTCATCTCAACATCTGAAAATAAAGCCTTCGCTGTTCTCTTTTTCTCTCAAATTAATTGTTCCCTGTGTTTTAGTAGAGGACTTAGTTCACAGCTTTTTTACAGCACTCAACAAAGACTTTCACATATTAGAGTTATTTATATACATATGAGTCTCCCCAAATGCCTCTTCAACTACGAAGCCCTCTGTTGCCAGGACAGAGCTCAGCATCTAACAGATACATTATAAATGTGAATTTAATTTGATTCCACAGAACAAAACTGAGTTGAAATCAGAGAGTATAAGGTTCTAAGTGCAATTAATAGAAAACATTTGCAAAGATTAAGCATTGGGACTGATTTTGAAGTAAAAAGCATAAAAGACATTTATAATACCAGTTGGAAATGAGAACTTATCACAAAAGAGATATTGAAACATTGGATGACAAATGAAAATAATTGCTTCCCGGGTATATTTGTGAGGACAATAGCTCTATTATCATAAACAAATGAAAATGTAAAAATGTTTCACTCTTTTAAAATGGTAATAATATTTGCCTTATAGATATGACTCCAAAATGTAAAAATTAATATAGATGAACATATTTATTGTGACATAAAGGGAATTCCAATGTAAAGTGCTATTACTGTTGCTTATCTTAATGTATAATTATAAATAGTTATAAGGATAGTATATTGATAAAAATATTCATTCAGTAAACATTATTTGCCAGGCACTGTTGTAGATGATGAAGATTTAAGAGGGGAAGAAAGAGACAAACATTTTTGCTTTTATTACTTTTAATTAATAATGAACACTATTCAGCTCTTGCCTGTTTTTGAGCAAATGCACAAAAAATTAAACTTCAGCTATGTAACAGCTTAATTTCACTCATATACATCTATTCAGTGGCATTCCTGAAAGGTATTCCTATATTATTGAAAGACAAGAAAGGAGGTTCAAAAATAATAATTTTTACATATTTTCCTCTTTAAAAAAAAAAAAAACTTCTCTGTAGCCAAAGTAACCTTAAAGTTTCTCAATCATAAATTGTTAAACTTTCCATTTGATCTTTCTTTAAATGACTATCTGTGTCTTTTGTCTAAGGAGCAGTCATTGCTAGCCTAGACAAACATTACCTTCTCAGTGCCATTTGATCATGGAAATCTGGCAGCAGAGGAATATTTATTTTGAATATTCAGAAGACTTTCAAATCTTTGAGAAGTGAAAGTTTTGAAAACAAGTAAAGAAAAATTAAAATAAAAAAGGTAGCTAATGAATATTGGAGTGCAATTACAACTAAAAGACAATTTTAAATAGCCAAATATCATGAAACCATTCATCAGTTAAAGTGAATTATTTATCAAATAAGTACTATGTAATATTAATAGGTTTCAATATTCATATTGAATATTCTAAAATATTAAAAAGTCTTATGAATATGTTTAATCCTAAAGAGAAGTGAACAATTTTCATAGACAAGAATAAAAACTATTTTACTTTTAAAAAGTTTGCATAAAGAATAAACAACAATTAGTAATTAAATACATATGGATTGTCATAAAATGTAATATAAAGTTTAAATATATTTTCTAGAAGAGAAAAAGAAAAAGCTGTTGTTGGTAGAGGAGAGCTGGAAGGAAGTTATTCTTCAGAAGGACATTCTTTCTCCAGTACTTTTTTATTAATATTAAAAAGCCTTGTAGATTCATCATTATTTTTCACTAAAATTGTACTAAAAAAGTTACAGCACAAGAAAATAATATACAGTAAAACAAAATCTGAAGATAGGCATGCTTTAAGCCATGTGAACATAGCATAAATACTATTTCACTCTAAAGTGTCGATTAGTATGTGCAACTCGGATATGCTCACAAAGCAACAAGCTGGAAAATTCAAATTTCTTTCCTCTGATATATTCTGACTAAAAAATATGGTTGAGTGAAGTAGAGAGGATGTCTTTGCCTAAAACAGTAATATCAAAACATCACATATTTATTTATTGTTCTTACATTAAAAACAGTATACAAAGAAAAGTTCTCATTATCTGAAAGATGGCACATCTTTTCATGAACCGTAATCACGTGCTGTCTTTAGTCCATGACTCGGGAAGAGCCTCATGTTTGGTATGCAGATTGCCTGAGAAGTGACAAACAGACTTTGTAGGCCATCGTTTGGAATGCCTTTTACCTTGGAGTTCCAGGAGCATAAGTATTTATTACTTTTAGAAATTTTGTCATACCAAACAGAGAAACAAAGTAACTTATAGGTATATTGCCAGGTAATTTTCTATTAAACTATTCATAACTACCACAAAAGGAAAAGCCCCTCATTATGCAGCTTATCACCTCACACTCTCCCCACTAGCTGCTGTTTGGATTAATTGGTCAAATTTATAAGTATGTGTTTAGTAAAACAAACAAAAAAACAAAAAAACTAAAGAAAAATTTTAGTTTTCAGATTATTTATTATAATGTAAAATAGAAAATGAAGATGTTTTGTTTAAGAATAAAGTAGTCTTGAATGAGAAAATATTCTGCCATGACAATGATTGAGAAATTCTTCTTGAAAGTAATTATCCTTAAATGTTTACTGCAAAATTTTAGACCTTAACATACATTACATAAATTTTAAAATTTTCTGAAAATACTCACTTAAAATATAGTCCCTAACACTTTTAGAATATAATACATAAAAACTGGCTTGTATCTGAGAGAAGCTGTAAGATTTCAACCAATTTTATTAATAGGCAAGACAATATCAATACTACATATGAAGTTTAAGTTTTAATCAAATTTAAATTCATAGATTAAAAGATATATAATTGAAGAATGAATATAAGCTAGATAATGAAAGAAAACAAACCTTAGAAATAATTGGTTGAAAATATTAGCTTTCTGAACTGTCAAGTATCATTTTTGGTAAGAAATCTCTAATGCAAAACAAACTTTAAACAGAGAAAACTATCTGACCAGAACAATTGACAAATTTTTGAAAAAGTATGCCAACATGTTTACCTCCAAAATACTATATGGAATATAAGATTTGTTGGAGTTTCAAATGAGTTTTCCACAACACAAATTCAAATTTTACATAAATTGTTTTGGAACACATTTTTTTAAAAGAAAACATGTTGGGAAAAAACTGACAGAACTCCAGAGAAAAATAAAATTATGATTCAATTTATTAAAGCGTATGATGTGATTTTTTCAAGTAAATAATAATACATATAAATATACATTTAATAAATTTTAGAATAAATTTAATAATTATTGAACAGATCCTCAAAAGACTACAGCTGATATGCACATCTTCTTAATAAACCTAATAATCTTATTAAGAAAGATAAGATTCATATTAAAATAGCTCAAGCAAAAACATCATAGTGCCAAAAACAGCTAAAGAGAAAGTTTCATTGTGCCAAGACTTAAATCAGAGAAAACATCGACCTAAGATATTGCTCTTCAGAAACTTTGCTTTTTCTAGGTTGTTGATAAAGTGATGACTGTAATAAGCAATGGACCTGTGTGATGGAAATATGCCATTAGATATAAGCAAAGGTTACAGTTTTCTTCAAATAGATGGCCAGAGGAAGCATAAGACAAAGCTGTGGCAGTGTTGATAGTTATTTGGTCAAGCCAATCTGGCCTAGAGCTGTGGATATTACCAATTGATAGGCGAAAGATTCCCAAAAAATTCAGAGGGATTTTTAATATTCCTTGCCTATGGTTCTGTTTAGATAGATTTAAGTAACTTGCAAACATCCTAACAAATATCAAAGTAGTATTTTCACTGACACTGGCTAGATCAAAAGTCCATTTCCTAATTTCTCATTTATAGCAAGTACATATCATACCCTGGGAACTCAACTTGGCCACACTTCTACTCCTATTGTGAGTAGCTGGGTTATCATGTAAGTTTACTTTCAGCATACTTTTACCAATATCAGATTTTCAAAAAAATAAAAAAGGAAGGAGGAGGAGAATGAGAAAAGGAAAAGAAACAGGTACTTATATTATTTTCCATATTAATCATCAACATGTGTCACTTTCAATAAACATAAGCATATCAATTTAAAATTTGTAATTTATATGTGAAGTTCCTTATTCCTTCTTAACCTACCTATATGTTTATGACTGATATCTTTATGTCTAATATGACTCTAAGTCTTTGACTTGAGCAAATGCAAGGACGGAATAACCATTAACTAAGATAGGACTGTGACAGAAAAAGCAAGTTCTGGTTTTCTGGTCGCTGTTGTTGTTGTTGTGATTGAAGGTGAGAAGCTCAGTTTGGGCTGCACCACATTGTGATTTCTAGTACATATAGAAAGGAAGATATTGATTCAGCAATTAGTTGAAATTTAGAGAAGTATAAGCTGAAGACATGAATTATCATGTTATCAATTTATAAAAGTAATTTAAAGGCAAGACAATAGAAAAGTTCTTTAAGTGAATGTGTGTAACCAGCAATTGAAAGGCAGGAACTAAAACCTCAAAAGAACTGGGAAATAGGAGAAACCAGCAAATGAAACTGAAAGAGGGACATTTTTCAAGAATTAGGGAAACCAGGAAAGTCCAGTATCTTGGAAACCAGGTGAAGCAGATGCTTTAAGAAGGAGCGAGAGGTTTACTATACCAAACGTTGAAAATGCTTCATGTAAAATGAAATCTGACAGTTAACCATTAGATGTAGTAAAAGTGATGTTATTGGTGGTTTTGACAAGAGCAGTCTAAATGGAGCAGTAGAGGTAAGAGCCAGAAGTTTTAGCTGAGTTTTAGGGAGAATGAGATGAGAAACTTGGGAGCTGCCTTGCTACTCTTTTAAGAATTTTAGCTGTTAATAAAATAGCACTGGGTTTATTGAATAAGGAGTGAACTAGGTCCAAGATAAAGAACAACATACTTATACAGCCTGTACTTAATTGTTATTTTGCTTGTAAGGCATTCTACATTCTAAAACACAAACATTAAAATATGTCTTTAATAAGTAATTACATTTTCAACACATATATTTTCTAACCTGATATTTATTTTTCTTAGTTGATGCTGATAAAAGTCATAGAATAAAATTAGAATAATTTGAAGTGTCTGCACTGATACTATTTCTGCCCTCATTTAATGAGATGACTATTTTTGAGAGACTATAAGCATAGCACATAAGTAGTTAAAAAAAAAAACTGCTGATTCCATTAGAAACAAGAATTTCTGCCTCCTAATGAAAATGTATTTATTATATATAATAATCACCATATCTATTATGTAACTACAGATTTTCATTCTCCAGCCAAATATGGTTTCTCAAAACAGATTTCTGTTAAAAACATATGTATATATAGTATATGAATATAAGTGTAAAATAAACTACAAAATACAAAACCAAATAATCATATAAGGTACATCATATTATGCAAATCAATAAATTCTGACCCTCACCATTGGGTTCATAAATAAAAACTACAATATTATTTTTCTGAACTATGCATTTTATTCAAGGAAGGACTATATTGGTTAAGTGTTTACCATGCTCCTATCATGAAAGTCACTATATTGGATACTGGAAAACTCTATCTCTATGAAGTAAAATTTTGGCATCTAAAAACTTACCTTTGCAATTTCTTTTCTTTTTTCTTTTTTTTTGAAACAGAGTTTCCCTCTTGTTACCCAGGCTGGAGTGCAATGGCACAATCTCGGCTCACCGCAACCTCCGCCTCCTGGATTCAAGCAATTCTCCTGCCTTAGCTTCCCGAGTAGCTGGAACTACAGGCTGCACCATCATGCCCAGCTAATTTTTGTATTTTTAGTAAAGATGGGGTTTCACCGTGTTGACCAGGATGGTCTCAATCTCTTGACCTTGTGATCCACCTGCCTCAGCCTTCCAAAGTGCTGGGATTATAGATGTGAGCCACGGCGCCCAGTCTGTATTTTCTTTTGTCATACTTCTCTTTAGGATTTTAAAGTATCTTAGACCCTTGAGTTCTTACTTGGTTAGCAGCCAAAACTGATTTAAAAAAAAAAAAATTAAAGAGCTCTTTTTTCCAAAGGATTTTTTTCAGATAAAAAATTTTTAATAATTATGTACTACACAAGAATTTTTACATTTTAAGAATTGTTTTATAGTGTAAAACTTTTGTTGAGGGCCTAAAAAAATTATTAATAATATTTTGAAAAGGTTGTACGATTACCCCTTATGACACTGACTAGAGATGAAACTTTATGTTGTTATACTTGACTATGCACTAATCTAAGACATTAAAGAGTGAGAATACCTATATGAGAAACATCTGTTTTAGAATCATAGTTTCAAATCTGATTTAAAATTGCAATAAATTTGGTATCTCACCTGTATTATGGGGAAAAATAAAATCTCCTGGCTGGAATCACTTCTTCCACTGTTGATATCTACAATCTATCCTTCACAAATCTTAAAACTACAAATCATACTATTTTAATTGCTTTTCACCTGTAAAATTTCATTTCATAATGTGACCTATAATAGCCTTACATTATTTGCATCTGCTGTTTCTCCTTTCACATTTCTAAACACTCATCAAATTGTTTGTTGTGGTCTAATCATACCAGCCTTCCTTTTACTTCTCTATAAGCTGAACTACTGCCAGCCTCAGGTCTTTTATTTTTTGTTACCCCTGCTTAAACCTTTTCTTCAGATTTTTCTCTTCTTTATTCAGATTTTAGTACAAGGTCCGCACTCCAGAGAGTTATATATGATCAAATATTATTCCTTTTAATTTGAGTGGGATGATTTACAGGCAAAAACAGATGCAAGTGAGAATATGGAGAATGGGGAACATTCATACACCGCTGGTGGGAATGTACATTAGGACAGTCCCTGTGGAGAACAGCATGGAAGTTCCTCAAAAAAATAAAAATAGAACTACCATATGATCCAGCAATCCCACTGCTAGGTATGTGTCCAATGGAAAAGAAACTGGTATATCGAGAAGACATCTGCACTTCCACATTTATTGCAGAACTATTCACAATAGCTAAAATATGAAATCAAACTATGTGTTCATCAATGAATAAATAAAGAAAATATGGTACAAAATGGATGTTATTCAGCCATTAAAAAAATAATAAAACCTTGTCATTCACTTCAACATAACGAAACTGGAAGTCATTATGCTAAGTGAAATAAACCAAGCACAGAAAGACAAATATTGCGTGTTCCCACTTTCTAAGTAAGGACTAAAAGAGTGGATCTCATGAAGATTGTTTGGTGGTTAAATTGAAGATGGATTGGTGTTTACCAGAGGCTGGGAAGAAAAAGGTGGAGGAGGGGATGAAGAGAAGCTGCTTAACAGGTACAAATGCATGGTTTGGCAGAAGAAATAAGATGAAATGTTATATCAATGGAATGACTGCATTTACTACATTGTACATTTTTAAATAACTATAAGAAAATAATTAGACTGTTTCTAACATAAAGGAGAGACAAATATTTGAGGTGATTGATATCTCAAGCACAACAATTTAATCTTTACGAATTATCTGACTATATGAAATTATCACATGTACCCCAAAACTATGTACATCTATTATACATAAATTAAAAAATGAATTATAAAAGAAAGGTGTTTCTTGAACCCCCGCCCCCCACATGCCTGTATATCACAATATCCTGGTTTATTTTTTTATTCTGTCCTCTAATACAGGACTTTACACATAATAGAGATTGAATATATATTTCATAAATGACCAAATATGATTTACTAGCAAATGGGATTGTTAATTTATGAATTTTCTAATTAGCATAAAATTGTGGAAAGGAAAGCAGAATTCTGTAAAAGAAAAGGCATAGGATCTTCTATTAAAAACCAGAGTTCAAATATCATTCCCACCAATTACTCATTGTATAGACAAAATACATAACAATGCTGGATTTTTTCTATAAAAAATTTTTTTAAAACTAGAAATATTATTTAGTAAATAAAATTGCATTTTATATTTGTAGCACTACTTTTGGTTAATAAATAATAATTTATTTTCTTGTCTGCATATGTATGCTTAAAAATAACTTCTTGAGATATCTCAAGAGATATTCATGCAAGGGAAGTTATTAGCAAGTACATAGAGAAGAAATAAATATATACTTTTCTGGATTAAAGAACGAATATACTTATCTGGATTAAAGAATGATATAAAATTGAAAGGTTTTGTCTAAAAATGTCACTATGCAGTTATGAATATTGATCTTATAATACAAATAGACACAATTTAGAAGCCACTAAAACACTTCAGACACTTTTTTCCTGCATAGATATAATAAAATTTATTTGTTACTATCTATTTGCTTACAGGTTAAGAACAATGTAATGTACAACATGTTTTATAAGAGATATGGAAAAGAATAGCTTTTTCCTATTATCTAAATGTGAATTATACCACTTGCTACCTTTTTCTGAATACACCCAAATATTTCCAAAGATACATATACCACAACAGTTCCAACGTTTTCAGTTACAGAAAGAAATCTGTTCTCATACAGCCGACTTTGCATCTTCTTCTCAGAGGGCATATCTTTTGGCATTCTGTATTGAGCAATTAATGTCATTAGAGAATAGAGAATTAATAGCTCTCAATAAAAACATTTGGAGAATTTCAGTACCACCATAACTGCTGCCAACCTCTTCCTACCAAATAGAAATCAAGGTGATATTCTTTATTCTTGTTCTTAAATTGCCTTCAACGAGTTTAGGAATTTCCAAAGGAAAACTATCATAACACAATAAGATTCAAATTTAGTTAATATTCAGGAGTAGAATAAAATACTAGATTATTAATTTAGTTTAATGAGTAACAACATTATCTTGACATAATATCAATTAATATATGGAAACCATTACTGTTCTTATTTTCTGTAATTAGAATACGATAATGTAAAATCCTTGTTATTTCCAGTATTCCTAAGGATATTAAGAAAAAGTGACTGATTTTTCCCTAACCATGGTTCATACAGAACCGTAGAGCCTTAGATTGGTTACCTCTGTACAAAATTATGTAATAGTGCTCTAATTCAGTAAGACAAAAGAAATAACAGTTAAATGATAAGTTGCTTAAATTGATTTTAAAGTCTCAAATTTTTATTTTAAACCCTATTTAAGAAACCAAGGCACATGAAAGGGCATTTAAACGGAACATGCTTTTTCAATACCAACTACTTTGTTTATTTTATGTTCTGCCTTGATTCTACAGGTGCAGAAAAATAGAACTCATCTTGATAAATGTATTTTACTTATTTTATATATTTATTTTGATTTTTTTTAAGAGACAGGCTCTCACAATGTCGCTCATGCTGGCTTGAACTCCTGGGCTCAAGTGATCCCCTGGGCTCAGTCTCCTGAGTAGCTGGGATTACAGGAATGAACCGCTGTGACCTGCTTTGTTTTATAAGTTTTAATCAAGCATAGGCATAAACTCTTCAAATCTGAAAGATGCAAATGGTAAATTATATGATGAGAAAATTATACTGTAAGTATAATTTTGTTAACTTAGTGATTCTAATATAAAAGTAGTAGTAAATACAGTAGGAATTTTCTGACACTGTAACAAGCTTTCCCTTAAAAAAAAATTCTGTTTTCAATTTTAAAACTCTAAGTTTTTGATTCATTGGTTGTTTTCAAATTATAATTGCTTTTTAGCCATACTTTCAAATATGATTACTTTTTATTAAGTTCCTTCATTTATCTTTAACTTAAAATTTAGAGTACTTTGGATTGGATTTTTTTTTTTTTTTTTTTTTTTTTTTTGAGAGGGAGTTTCGCTCTTGTTACCCAGGCTGGAGTGCAATGGCGCGATCTCCGCTCACCGCAACCTCCGCCTCCCGGGTTTTTTCTTGAAAAAACCTCACTAGGCCGGGCGCGGTGGCTCACGCCTGTAATCCCAGCACTTTGGGAGGCCAAGGCGGGTGGATCACGAGGTCAAGAGATCGAGACCATCCTCGTCAACATGGTGAAACCCCGTCTCTACTAAAAATACAAATAATTAGCTGGGCATGGTGGCGTGTGCCTGTAATCCCAGCTACTCAGGAGGCTGAGGCAGGAGAATTGCCTGAACCTAGGAGGCGGAGGTTGTGGTGAGCCGAGATCGCGCCATTGCACTCCAGCCTGGGTAACAAGAGCGAAACTCCGTCAAAAAAAAAAAAAAAAAAAAAAAAAAAAAAAAAAAAAAAAAAAAAAACCTCAGTAATTATATGACTTGTACCTAAAAAGATTATTGCACTATCCAATGATAAATATATTTTTATAACTTATTGTAGGTTAAAAATTATTTTCAAATACTAACATGCACTGAGCCACATTTACATATGCCACATCAGGTGTTCCTTTTTTTAATATCAATTTTTTCGCCTCTAGCCATGATTACATATATTAATGGTTTAGGCAAGTGTTCATTAACAACTAAGTATTTGATATTTTATTAAATATATTGACTAACAAACAAGAAAATAATTTTAAGAAAAAGTAAGCATGCCCCTAAATAGCTCAGGATACAAAGAAAAAGATAGAACTTATGTTTGTGAAATTATTAGACAATTACGAACAGGTAGCATCAGTGGCTGTGCTTATGAGTTAATCTTGGAGGAATTAAATGTGAGACGACATTTTGAGGAAAAATTTTATAAATAATGTGCTTTATAGCAATATGATTATTTTTCAAAGATTTCTTTTTTAAAAAATATATTTTCATAAGTTGTACTAAAACAATAACCCCACTGTCTCAGTTTTAATATGTTGGCATTCTCACTTTTTATTGGATTTATAATTGAGATTTTTTCTGATTATTTAGTTTTTTCCTTAAAAAATATAGTCATACAGGTTGACACTGTATATAATATTCTTCTGGCCATTAGTATTTGTATGATATTTTACTTCTGAACTATCAAATGATGTGCTGAAAGGCAAATGGAAGTATAGAGTAGTGGTAAACAACATGAGATTTTGGGTGGTGGGGTCAGACAGTTTGAATTGATTCCTAGTTCAGCAATGTAGTAACATTACCTTTCTTACAATATTATTGCAGGAATTAAATACATTAATTTAAGTAAAAAAAAAATTGTAAGACTGTTCAGGGGCATATAATATGTTAGCCATTGCTGGGCGCAGTGGCTCAAGCCTGTAACCTCAGCACTTTGGGAGGCCAAGGCGGGTGGATCACAAGGTCAAGAAATCGAGACCATCCTGGTCAACATAGTGAAACCCCGTCTCTACTAAAAATACAAAAAATTAGCTGGGCATGGTGGCGCATGCCTGTAATCCCAGCTACTCAGGAGGCTGAGGCAGGAGAATTGCCTGAGCCCACCTGAGCCCAGGAGGCGGAGGTTGCGGTGAGCCGAGATCGCGCCGCTGCACTCCAGCCTGGGTAACAAGAGCGAAACTCCGCCTCTATATATATATATATATATATATATATATATGTTAGCCATTAATATTATAAATTAAGTGGCATTGACCCCAAGCAGTAGATTGAAGTTCTAGATTAAACACATCCAAATTTGTTATATTATTTCATGGGAAAGAAATATGGCTTTCTTTTGTCAAGCAAGATATTATATGATTGATACAGAAATGCAAACCCATAACCTCAACCATGTTAATATCATACTCTTAAGAGAATATTTCCCAAAATAGACCCTGCTAAATGATAGCTTTTTTTAAGACATTCTGAAAAAAGGGTGCTGTACCCAAATCCTTTTTGAAAATGTTGCATATATATCATTTAATTGGAGAATCATTAATAATTTAACATATAATAAATTCTGAGTAAAAACTTCAGTCAAGAAAAGAAGTTAAATCCAGTAAGTCACAAAATTATATGGCTACACTTATGAGTGTATGTGTAAGAGAGAGTGATCTATGAATATACTGTAGAATTACTGCGGAACACAGAAAAATTTTGCTCTGAGTCCATAAAGATGTCTTTTTTACATAGGATCAAGGGGTGACAATGAGATATTGATAGTGACGAAAAACTCTCCACATGCAGAGAGTTTTATAAGTACCCAAAAGTTTGACTACTTATTAAAACTCTCCAAACATCTTAGGTCTGCAAAATTTTCCTAGAAAATTCACCTCTTAAACACTAGTTTTATTATTAGACTGCTGATGATTGCTGCTCCCCTTCAGGCTAGAAACACGCTTAGAACACCTTTCTAATGATTTCACTTCTTTTCCAGAACCTGGGAAATGGAGACATATAAAAATAAGAAACATTCAAATTGTAGAAGTTACCTAGTTTTGTGAAATTTAAATTGTAATAGAAGTTCAAGAAGTATACTTATTAATCTAAAACAATTTTCTCACTTTAAAAGTGTCCTTTCTAGTGATTATTAAAAGCTGAATCAGCAAACAAACTCACCTTTTTATATGGTCAGTATATTCAGAACCTATGAATGTTTTTAATTGTAGTGTTATTATTCTGCCAATATAACTGAAGAGAAAAATGCTTAAACAATTCATATTTAATTGTTATTTTAATTTATAGTTTACCGGTATGTGTAAAGTTGAATGTATTAAGTTTATAAAACAAGAGTTTTGGCATAGTGTGATAGGAATACTAATTTGAGGAACAGATGATTTGTACATTGAATTGCCCTTATAAAATCAACACTCCAGTTTGCCTTAAGTTAGCAAACATTGTGCACTGTATGCAGTTCAAAACAGCTTGAATAAGCAGGGTAGAAAATACAGAATCAGAATAGAGGTCAAAAAATATCAAGCCTGCCTCACAAGGTAACATGATAATGAAAACTGAAGACTAATAACATAAAGTTCACTAATTAACTTTAAAATCATGCCTATTGGAATACAAAAACTCAAAATTGTTTTTCTATGTGCATTTATACTTGTTTTATACTTTCCAAATTTTAAAATCATTTCTGGCAGGGCACCGTGGCTCACACCTGTGAGAACAGCACTTTAGCAGGTGCATGTATCATTGGAGGTCAGGAATTCCAGACCAGAGTGAACAACATGGTAAAATCCCATCTCTAACAAAATTCAAAATAATTAGCTGAGCCTGGTGGTGGATGCTTGCCATCCCAGCTACTTGGGAGGCTGAGGCAGAAGAATCTCTTGAACCCAGGATGGGGAGGTTGCAGTGAGTGGAGATCACCTCACTGAACACCCATCTGGGTGACAGAGTGAGACTCTGTCTTAAAAAGAATAAAAATAAATAAATAATAAAGTCATTTCTTTGATATTTAATATAAGAAAAAGCCAAAGAAATTCTATCACTGCAAGGAAATTGAAAAACATTATCTTGAAATTATCTTTCATTTTTTAAAAAAGTTTTATAAGACCTATCTAAAATATAATATCACTAAAACTTAAGCATCATCTGACATTTTACTTTATTCATAAGAATAAAAATGATATCAGAGAACAGTAAAAAGAAACTGTTACCTACCTTAGAGAGCTTTATGATTTCCAGGCTTATCAGTTACTTTAAGTTGACATTCTTTACTAGGAATTATTTATGAATGGTATGGTAGAAACGAGAAAAAGAGTCTCTACCCCTTTCTTTCTTGATTGATCCTGTCATAACATGGTCATCATATCCAATATTGACAGATGTTTAAAGTCGACTATATCTCTCATGAGACACATTCATGGGTTCTCTCCGAAACCTTCATACACTGGGTGTCCCTCAACTTTATTTATTTTTATTTTAATAACTCTATATCAGATTCGCTGTTTACTTTTACACAATATCCCAAGAATTCAGTGTTTACACGTCAGCTTCAGTCATCTGTGGTTCCATTCTCTGTCCAAACGCTTTTCTTAAAACACCAAACCAAAATAAGTCTGCATTGGTTTTCTTTCCCATACATGGCTTATATTTTTCACATTAAGGAATAACAAAGAGAGCAGACTTAAAGAGTTAATATGCTAGGGAAAAAAAGACTGAGAAAAAATTGCATATTCCTACAATTTTCTTTTGATGCACTTGTCAGACACCTCAGCTGAATAGAACAAGCCCTGATAACACCATAGACTTTCACTTAAGACAAGCAAAGTTTACATTCTAGGAAACAAGGCATACTGGAAATAATCTAGGTCTCGTAAAGACTGGCACAAAGTTTCCATTTGTCTCAGTTTTAGAACAAGGTTAACCTTTACTTACTGTATCAACCCATGAGATGAAAAGAAAATCCTTTGAAGGAGAAGATTTCAGAGAACTGAAAATTATAATATAGAAATGAAGAATTAAATAACTCTAAATGATAATGCAACAGATGAAATTAACAGATCATTAGGCATATAAGAAGAGAGGATTCGTGTAGCCATAATTAATATTAATATAAATACATAACGGAAGTGCAGAGAGAGAACAAAACAGGAAATACAGAAAAAAGCGAAAGAGATAAATGGAACATGATGAAAAAATCAAGGGTATATGTAACAGTAGTCCTCAGAAGAGGAGAAAGGAAATAAGGAAAAAGCAATAGTTAAGGAAATAATTACTATAAATGTTCTCAAAATGACAAAACACACAGAATCACAGATTAAATAAACTCTACAATTTGTAAGAATATAAGTAAAGAATACCGCCCAGTGCGTTGGCTCGGGCCTATAGTTCTGCCACTTTGGGAGGATGAAGCAGGCAGATAACATGAGGCCAGAAGTTTGACCCCAGCCTGGCTGACATGATGAAACTCTGTCTCTAGTAAAAACACAAAATATTAGCTGGGAATGGTGACAGGCGCCCGTAATCCCAGCTACTCGGGAGGATGAGACACTAGAATCACTTGAACCTAGGAGGCCGAGGTTGCAGTGAGCCGCGATCGCACCACTGCACTCCAGCCTGGGAGACAGAGTGAGACTCTGTTTCAAAAAATTAAAATAAATAAATAAATAGATAGATAGATAAAGAATACCATACCAAGGAAACGTTGTTATACTCTGGAAAAAAAAAGAAATAAAAATATTAAAATCATCCAATTAAAACATACTTATTAACCTGGAAAAATTAACAGATGTCACAAAAAAATATAATAATTAATAATTAGCAATAAAATACTTTTAAATTCCTAATGAAAAATGATTTTCAAATTAAAATTTATACTAATAAAACAAAACTAAAGTTATACAAAAGATAATGTCTTTCATAACTGAAAATGAAATAAGAATGTCTTCAGGCAAATAAAATATTAGGAAATTTATTTCTATTACATCTACCCTAAAATAATTATTACAGGGAATTCTTTAGGAAAAAGAAAATTTCATATGGAGCTATGGTAATGTGGGGAGGAATAAAAAGCACAAAAAAGTATAAATAAAGAATAAACATGTAGATTAATTTTAATCTAATTCATCTAAATAAATACTGAATATTTAAAAAATAGTAATGTCTAAATCAGTAGAAGAAAATAAATTTAAAAGCTCAAAGCAGAAATATCTTTAATTGTATTTTTGTTGTCTAAAAATATAATACTAAAAATCAATGAAATAATTGATTTTTTTAAAAATTGAAAAATCTTTGGATAGATGAACTAAGAATAAAAGAGCCAAGACAAATAAAATGAAATTAAATAAAAACATTACAACTGATACTACACAAGTAAAAAGAATAAGAGACTATCATAAACAGCTATACACCAATTAAGAGAAAAACCTGGAAGAAATGGACAATTCCTGGACATATGTAACTTACTAATACTGAATAAGAAAAAATACAAAACCCTGAACAGAACAATAATGAATAATAAGATTGAATAAGTAACAATGTCTCCCATCAAATAGAAGCCCAGCACCTGATGGTATCATGACCGAATTCTACCAAACATTTAAAGAACTAATACCAATGTACTCAAACTATTCCAAAAAATTGAAGAGAAGGTAAATTTTTCAAATCTTTTCTATGAGGTCAGCGTTACCCTAATAACAAAATGAGACAATGGCACAACCATAATTATAACAACAAAACTACAAACCAATATTTTTGATAAATAAGGATAAAAAAGTTAGCAAATTGCTAGGGAACTAAATTCAACAGCATATTTAAAAGGTCATTCACTATCATTAAGTTCACTCTAGATATGCAAGATTGATTCAACATATGCAAATTAACATTTGTGATACATCACATTAACAGAATCAAAGACAAACACTACAGAATTATTTCAATTAATGCAAAAGCTATTCAATAAAATTCAACATCCCTTCATGTTAAAAGCTCTCAACATATGGGTGTTGAAAAATACATTGATATTATAAAGGCCATATATAACAAAGCCACAGCTAATATCACACTAAATATGAAAAAATTAAAAACATTTTATTTGAGATATGAGATCTGAGGCAAGACAAGCATGTCTACTTTCACCACTTTTATTCAACCTAGTGCTAGAAAGTCCTGGCCAGAGCATAACACAAGAGAAAAAATAAAAGGCATCCACACTGGAAGGAAAAAAGGCAAATTGTCCCTGTTTTTAAAAGACATAATTATGTGTGTGTGTGTGTGTGTGTGTGTGTGTGTGTGTGTGTGTGAAACTTTAAATACTCCACACACACACCAAAAAGCTGTTAGAATTAATTTTTTAAAAAATCAGTAAAATGGCAGGATTACAAAATCAAGATGCTAAAATTAGTTGCATTGCTATATGCCAATAATAAACTATGTGAAAATTAAATCAAGGAGCAATCCCCTTTGGAACAGCTACAAAAAAGTAAAAGATCTTGGAATAGTGTTAACTTGAGAGTTGAAAAGTTCTGCAAGAAAAGCTATGAAACATTGACAAAACAAACTTACAAAGACACGCAAAAAAAAAAATGACAAGACATCCCTTGTTCATAGATTGGAAGAATTAATATAAAATGTCCAATACTAAAAATCACAATTTACACAATTTGCCCTATTAGAATACTAATGACATACTTCATAGAAATAGAAAAACAAAACCCTGAAATTTATATAAAACCACAAAGACCCCAAAAGTGAAAAAAATATTGAGTAAAAAAAGCTAATGGCATCACACTATTTTACATCAAAATATATTACAAAGCCATAGTAACCAAGACAGCTTGATACTGCCGTTAAAACAGACACACAGATCAACAGAAGATAATACAGAACACAGAAATAAACTTACAAACTTACAGCCAAATAATTTTTGACAAAAGCACTAAGAACACATACTGGGGAAATGACAGTCTCTTCCACAAATGATGTTTGGAAAACTGGATTTTTAACACATGTAGAAAAATGAGACTAGACCCTATCTCTCACCATATAAAATAATTCAACTCAAGGTAAAGACTTAAATGTAAAATCTGAAACTATAAAACTACTAGAAGAAAACATGGGGGAAATGCTTTATGACATTGGTCTGGGCAAGAGCTTTCTGGACAAGAATTCGAAAGCACAGTCAACAAAAGCAAATAGACAAGTGAGATTTTATCAAACTAAAATGCTTCTGCACAGCAGAAAAAAAATAATTAACAGAATGAAGAAAACACTTAAAGAATAGAAGAAAATATCTGCAAACTATACATTTGACAAGGGGTAGGAGAATATATAAGAAACTCAAACAACCCCTAATAGCAAGAAAATACATAATCTGATTAAAAAATAAAATCTGAATAGATATTTTTCAAAAGCATACATACAAATGGCCACTAGCTACATTTTAAAAATGTTTAGCATCACTAATCATTAGAAAGATGCAAATCAAAATGATGATAAGATACTATCTCACCCAATTAGAATGTTGTGATGGTTAATATTGTCAACTTGATTGGATTGAAGGATGCAAAATATTGCTCCTGAGTATATCTGTCAGAGTGCTCCCAAAAGAGATTTACACTGGAGTCAGTAGACTGGGAGAGGCAGACCCACTCCAATTTGAGTGGGCACCATCTAATCAGCTGCCAGTGCAACTAGGATAAAAACAGGCAGGGAAACATAGAAGGACTAGACTGACTAAATCTTCCAGCTTTTATCTTTCTCCCATGCTGGATGCTTCCTGCCCTTGAACATCATACTCCAACTTCTTCAGCTTTTGGACTCTTAAACTTAACACCACTGGTTTGCCAGGGGCACTCCCATCTTCAACCACAGAATGAAGGCTGCTCTGTCAGCTTCCCTACTTGTGAGGTTTTGGGATTTTAACTGGCTTTCTTTGTCTTTAGTTTGAAGATGGTCTATTGTGGGACTTCACGTTGTGATAGTGTGAATCAGTAATGCTAAATAACTCCTCTCTGTATATACATCTATCCTGTTATACCCCTCTAGAGAACCGCGACTACGACAAATGGTTATTATCAAAAACAGGAAAGATAAATGCTGTTAGGGTGTGGAGAAAGGAGAATGCTTATACACTGCTGGTAGAATGCAGATTAGTATGACAACAATAAAAACTGTGGAGATTCCTCAAAAAATAAAAAAATAGAACTAGCAATATGATTCAGCAATCCCACTACTGTGCATAGCCAAAGGAAATAAAATCAGTTTATCCAAGCCATATCTACACTCCCATGTTTAATGCAGCACTGTTCACAGTAGCTACAATATGAAACCACCATACAGTATCCATTATGGATGAGTGTTTTATATACCCAATAAAATGTTATTCCGCTATAAAAAAGGAATGAAATCTTGTTGTTTGCAGTAACATGGATAAAGATGGAAGGCATTTGTTAATTGAAGTGAGCCAGTCACAGAACAACAAATACTGCAGGGTATCACTTAAATCAAAACCTAAAAAAGCTAATATTATAGAAGAGAGTAGAATAATGCTTACAAAAGGCTGGGGCAAGGAAGAATGTGAAGAGATTGGTTAATGAGAATAGGGTGATGATTAGGAGGAATGTGTGCTGGTGTTCTGTTGTGCAGCAAAGTAATTATAGTTAACATTATTTGGTCTACTTCAAAATAGAAAAATGTTCTCTTCATAAATTTAAAATGAATGTTTGACACGATAGAAATGCTAAATACCTGGATATATATATATATATATATATATATATATATACGGAAATATCTTACCATACCCCATAAATACATCTAATTGTTATGTGTCAATTAAGAAAAGATCGTGAACAGGATAATAAAATTACAATGCTAATTTGGAGACAAATATAGCAATGCATTAAAATAGAGTACTTACAGAGCAGACACAAACTCATAAGGCCTCTTGAATTACATTACCACAAAAACGCAACTGAGTAAAGGATGATTTGTTCAATCAGTTAAATTAGATACACATATGGAAAAAAAGATAATCACTTACAGATACACTGAAAATAATGCTTGATTAATTATATATATATATATATATATATATATATATATATATATATATATATTGAGACGGAGTTTCACTCTTGTTACCCAGGCTGGAGTGCAATGGCGCGATCTCGGCTCACCGCAACCTCTGCCTCCTGGGTTCAAGCAATTCTCCTGCCTCAGCCTCCTGAGTAGCTGGGATTACAGTCACATGCCACCATGCACAGCTAATTTTTTGTATTTCTAGTAGAGATGGGGTTTCACCATGTTGACCGGGATGGTCTTGATCTCTTGACCTCGTGATCCACCCACCTCGGCCTCCCAAAGTGCTGGGATTACAGGCGTGAGCCACCGCGCCTGGTGATTAATTATGTAATTAAACAATAAAGCTTTTAGAAGACAAATAGTAAAATGAGGAAACCAATAATTTCTTTTAAAAGATGCAAAAAGTGCTAATAAAGGAAATTTGATAAATTAGCCTAAAATTTAAAATGTATCTTCATCAAAAGCAAATATTAAGAAACTAAAAAGTCAATCCAAGAGATTGTTTACAGTACATATGTTAAACAGACCACTCTTATGCAGAATATATAAATAACTATTAGAATAGTAAAAAAAAAAAAAAAATAGAGCGAGAACATCTGGTGGAAAAAAAAAATGGGCTAAAGACTTAAACAGGTATTTTTTAAAAGAGCTGGATGGCACAGTGGCTCACACCTGTGATCCAAACGCTTTGAGAGGCCAAGATAGGTGGATCACTTGAGGTCAGGGGTTTGAGAACAGCCTGGTTAACATGCCAAAACCCTGTTTCTGCAAAAAAATACAAAAATCAGCAGGCGTGGTGGTTTGTGCCTATAATCTCAGCTACTTGGGAGGCTGAGGCAGGAGAATCCCTTGAACCCAGGAGTTGGAGGTTGCAGTGAGCCATAATTATTCCACTGCACTTCAGGCTGGGCAGCAGAGTGAGAACCTGTCTTAAAAAAAAGAAAGAAAGAAAGAAAGAAAGAAAGAGCCAAATAAAGGAATAGATAGTCTGCATTATCCGTTATCAGGGAAATGAAAATAAAAATTACGAATACCATTACCTACCCGTCACAATGGCCAAAATTACAAAAAAAAAAAAAAAAAAATTAACAACAAAGAAACCAGAACCAAACACATGCAAGGTGGAAAAAACTAGCAATTACATACTTCCAGTGGAGGTATAAATTAGTATTTCAGAATTGTGTTCCTTAGTTCAGCTAAAACCCAAATTCTTGTCACGTGTTCAAAAAAATTTAGGCACACATTGAAGGGTGATTACAGCAAGGTTTTATTTGGTGAAAAAAAGAAAAAGAAAAAGAAAAACCCTCAGCAAAGCAACATGAAAGTCCTGCTAACAGGCCCCTGACATCCTAGACTGAATCCCAAGCCACCACAAAGGAACTGAAGAGCTTAGGCACCCCCCCACACCCCGCCTCCCCCTACCCAACACCCAAGGTGCAAATTCCCTGTGGCTCCACCCACTTTCCCCAGTGCACCTGTCAGGCTCCAGACTGCTGAGGGTGTGCCTAGGCAAGCCCTGGGCAGATTTCCTGATCTGCACAAAAGCACCTGATGTAAACACTCGTGAGGAGGGTTGGAGATTCCCGTGGTACCCCTTTTTGCCTGCCTACTCATTTGGCTATCTCATTAGTACCCTCACTTTTCTTAAAGGCAGCAAATATAACAGTAAGAAGCAGAACACCGATAACATTAAAAATATGTTCCTGCATGTAGAATAATTTATTTATACGTGTACTATGAATGGATATTATCAATCATGTGATTTTTTTAAGGCTACAAACATCATCTAGTTATGTGTAATGTTACTAAACGTTGGGGGACATGATCATTATGTATTTTGTGTGGATATAAGCAGGTCAATATTTTTGCACAGATCAGACTGTTTGGCCTCACTTATTCCTGCATACTACAAGCAGCTACATGAAGGAAGCACAGATATCTTTCAAAGACTTGTACAATGTTTCATATCAGAGGCTAGAAAGAGAGTTTATAAAAATCAGAAGTTTAGGAAAGTTCTGACAACTTCTGATATAATTATGTGTATCATTATACTAACATTTGTTCATCTTTCTAGTAGACTGTGAATGGAAAATAAATCGGGGGCTCCAAATAACTAAGCTAAATGGAAAAGTCAAGCTGGGAACTGCTCACGGCAAACCTGCCTCCCATTCTGTTCAAAGTCACCCCTCTGCTCACTGAGATAAATGCATATCTAACTGCCACCTTTGGAGAGGCAATTCAGAAACTCAAAAGAATGCAACCATTTGTGTCTTATATATCTATAACCTGGAAGCCCACTCCCCACTTCGAGTCTTCCTGACTTTGTTTTGAGTTGTCTACCTTTCCAGACTGCACCAATGTTCATCTTGCATATGTTGATTGATGTCTTATGTCTCTGTAGAATGTATAAAACCAGTCTGTGCTCTGACAATTTTGGGCACATGTCATCAGTCCCTGCAGAGGCTTTGTCATGGGTGTGCATCCTCAACTTAGGTAAAATAAACTTTCTAAATTAACTGAGATCTGTCACAGATTTTCAGGGTGCACCAGACAAACTTGCAAAGAGCTTTTGAAGCCAACTGCTTTTCAGGCAGTTGTCTTGGT
Source organism: Saimiri boliviensis (assembly GCF_048565385.1). Lineage (NCBI taxonomy): Eukaryota > Metazoa > Chordata > Mammalia > Primates > Cebidae > Saimiri > Saimiri boliviensis. The sequence goes on along the minus strand of NC_133453.1, from coordinate 54,673,037 downwards.
CCATGGTATAAATAAACACTTACTTCCCGTGTCTTTTTCCTTTAGTTTATGAAAGTAGAGGTGCTGCCTTGCTGCTGGTATCAGAGTGACAGCCACTACAGAAGCAGCAGCTAAAAGTGTAGGTACAATCATTTCTAAAAGTGATTTGGTAACATAATCTAACATTTATGACCAAATATGGGTTAGTAAAACCAATATGCAAAATAAGAAGCAAATCCAAGTATCTGCTCATCAAGAGAGTTGATAAAGTGTAGTTGTATTCACTTAAAGGTGATACTGTTACTATACAGCAATGAAAGAGAGACATACTGTTGGTATATGTATCATGTATTGATGGATGAAGCCTGTAAGCATCAAGTTGAGTGGATGAAGCCAAACACAGGAGAGTAAATCCTTTATTATTGAATTTAATTAAAAGTCAGAAATACTTAAAATTAATCACTATTTCAATTTGTTTTTCAACTTTATAAACACTCATCATTGTCTAATTTTTTTAGCATTCTATCCAATGGTGCTAAAATGTTAAGCAGCTATTTTGTGTGTGTTTGTAAAACAAAAGTGATTATCTGACCTAAAAAGGTGTTACAATTTAACTTATCCTGCAGTTCTCCCATTATCAGCACAGCTAGAGTGTTCTCTGTAATTTTCATTTTTTAGGTGTGATGTAAACAGAAATAAAAATATTTACAATTTCATGAAAAAAGTAACAGACACTGTTAAGTATTTTTTAAACTGATATCAAATTTTAAAATGGAATCATTAAGGAGTGTACATCTGTCCTAGTGATCAAAATGGCTTGCCTATTGTAAGGCATTTGTTATCCAAACACAAAGATAATTCAATTATATTTCTATAAATTTAAAAAGCATATTATGAAGACTTTGGAAAATTTATTTTCACTATTTAAATAACACTCACCCTTAATTTCAAATGGCAATATTTCTTAGCAGACAAGCACAATAAAATAGTTGTGTTTGTAAAATGATGATGGAAGAAATACATATTAATTTAGAAGAAAATAAATTATTTAGACATTTTAAAGCAATCTCAAAGCATTCTAGGTTATGATCTTGTAGTACTTTTCTTACTTCTTGGTTAGGCTGGATCCGAGTTCTTGTCCCATAAGCAAGAAGAATAAGGCACATAGATTCCAGAGCATAAGTAAGATAGACCAGGTTTTTTTAAGTGACAGAAAAGCCCTGAACAATGAAAGGGGACTTGATAATGGGTTGCCAGAAATGGGGCTGAGTTCTGGGTCTTTTATGTGACAGAAACAAGGGAATCGAATGTGAGTTCTGTCTCCTGGCATAGGAGGAAGGTCTTAACCACATTTCCCCCCAGTAGCTACCTAACAGGGATGATGCAGGTATGGTTCCAAGGGTGTTTTTTTTCTCCCAAGGCCCTCCATTTCTATCTTCTTAGTTGGCCTCTAACTGCCTCCTCTATCAATCTCAAAGATTCCATTTCTTTAGAACAATCTCATATAGCAATGTGCTTTTACTTTAATGTTCTCAACTGAGTATTTATCTTTATTTCATGTTTATTTAACTTTATTCAGAATTTTTTCTCGAGTTTGAAAAGATTTTAGTTAAATTTTAAAAATTACCCAAGGAATTTTCACCATTTCCACTATACAAGCATAATTTTAAAAATTTATAAAACTTTACATGTGTCTATTCCAAAAAAATACTAAATATTAGTTTTGCAAACAATGGATTATCTATACTCATAAATAGCATCTTAAATATTGACTATAATTAATTGCTATTGATCTTTCTGAAATATTTTTTAAGTGTCTCTCAAAATTGTTTAGAATTTCTTAAAAATCTCTATTATTTCATTAGATAATTTTATTTTTTCCATTCTTGAAAGGAGATGGGAGGTAGTAGATATTGAAATATATCTTCTTTTATAAAAAATCTTCTAAGAAAGTTGTTAAAGTATGAAATAGTGATTAGATACTTTTGAAATCTTTCACATTTACAATATTATGATAGATTAATAAAGCATTTACCTTTAGAGAAACTCTCAAACATTATCAAGCTTACACAGCATTAATTTTGCAAAATTGTATTTTCTCAATAATTATCGAAAGGTTACAATGCACAAGGTCGTGTGTTAATACTAAAAATATAAAGCAGAATGAGACATATTTCATGAGTCTTAGGAACTTTCAATCTCATGGAAGGTACTGATATATTAATAAGTTATTATAATGCAGTCTTATCAAGTCAATCCTGTAGAATGTTAAGAAAGGTAATGACACATAATATAATATGGAATCAGAAAATCTTCCTGGGAAAGAGAGCACATAAGCTGAGATTTAAAAGGAAAGTAGGATCTACCTAGGCAAATCACATAAACAGTCATAAGTAATTCTTAGCTGTGAGACAGAATAAGAAAAGATGCAGGGGCAACAAATAGATAGCATGTTGTGTAAAATATATTATTTGGGTTATTTCTGAAACTTAAACTAAAAACCAGGAAGTGGCAAGAGATTGTACTAGAACAATAGGTAGAAATCAAATGATGAAAGTTTTATGTCTGATATTTAATATTTTGACTTTAATCTTTTAGCCAATTCAGAGGCATTGAGTGTTTTACTAAACAAAAGATATAGTCAGATTTGAATATTAAATAGATTGCTTTGATTGCTGAATAGATTAAGTTGAGGAAAGTATTGCATAATTAAGACACTTCTTAGGAAGCAGTTGAATTTGTTCAGATGGATGGAAGCCTGATCTACAGAAATAATTTGGCTAATGGAATACAGAGGATGCAATTTAAAAAATAATTATTAAATGAACTTGTAGTGTTTTTATTATTAGATTGTAGGAAGAAATTATCAAATTTTCTAACAATATCTGAATGGCTTTGCAATACTTTTAGTTAAGACTATGATTATAAATTATGCTGTGAATGTAGAACATAATCACTAATTCATTTGTCAAGATTTAAAGTAATCAAAGTTCTAAAGACACTTTAGATTCATTCTGAAATATTTTTCCATTTCATTTTTCTGAAATCTGCTTGAGAGTTGCGATGTTTATAATTCAACTATGTGAATGAAATAACTGACATAAGGCATGTTGATAAATACATTTCTAACAAATGTGGCAAAATAGAGTGCCAATATATGCATGTATTTGTAAACCAAATTCCATTCATTTGCTCACTTATTAACAATTATTGATTAAACAAAATGTAAGTAAGACATACAAGTATTGTGCAGAATTTTGTGTTCTTAGGTATGTTAAAATCAATATGAATCTATAAGAATATATATTCAACACAAATATAACAAGCAAATTTACAAATTAGGCACATGAGATAAGTTTCATAAAGATGGTCCTAAAACTATTTGATTACATTTTTATCCTTTTTACAGTTTGTGGATTATGTCAAGTAAACACAGTTGATTTTATGCAGTATTTGAGCCAGCCATATATTTAATTATTTGATTTTTTTACTTTAATATGTTTTATTAAGATTCATGGGATTATTTAAAGAATTTATTGTAAATAAAAACTTTTAAATGTATATTTTGAAGCTATATTTAAATTTATTAGACATAAATTTAAAATTATTCAATATTTCAATTATACAAATACTTTTCTAATTATAAAATATCTCTATCTCTAGTAATAATTTTAACTTGCATTTAATTTTTTTACATTATTAAGGTTATGCAATGTTATTTCCTTTACAATGACATGAAACATGAGTTTTAAAATTTTTTTACTTCCAACATTTCTTGGCCTTATATTTTATATACCTCTCTTTTATTTCCCCTGCAGGCAGACACTTTCCCCACAATTCAATAGGAGAATCATAGTCTTTTCATTGTAGCATTTGGTTTATATCTCATCTAATCTGTGATATTATTCAACATTTATAATTCACCTTTTTACTTTTGATGACATCTAGAGTGGAAGTAGGTTGTGTAAAAGCAACCAAGAATTAAAATGAGTAAACAATGATTCTTTGTGAGTCTTAGTTTACTCTTGTATCTTACTTTGAGTCATCCCAGAGGCAGAACCTGAGACATTGATGTAAGTGCAAGTAGTACTTTTTTTTGACGGGGGGAAGTGATTCCAGAAAATATCAGTAGGGTAATGGCATTGTGAGACTGGTAAAAAAAAAAAAAAAAAAAAAAAAGATATGGAATATAATTTTGATGAAATCTAAATAATTCTGCCAGTCTCTATATTTCTTGCTTATTGAAAAGATTACATGAGATAATACCTTATTATCCACAGTTTGAAGAATGTCTCTGATAAAAATTAATCCATGTAATTACCACAGTTTTCACAGATTAGGCAGAAAAATAAATTTTAGCTAGATTTTTCAGTCAGCTTCTATTTGTTTTATGATTTCAGTGTACAGGCACACAAAATTGTAACACGGAAGCATATAATCTACTATGATACTACATGAAAACTTCAGCTTGCTAGCATAATATTCTAATAATGTGAAGTAGATATTAGGTTCAATAACCAAGAGCAAATGAATACACTGCACAGACAATATACTACTTCCTTAGAGGAGGAAACTCAAGAGGAGCTAACTATATTGACACATATGCCTGACTAGACTCCAAAATTGGAATGAAAAAAAAATTGGTCAGGGATTTAATAGCATACCAATCTCTTTGACCTGTTACAATTCCATGTCATGTATCTGATGCAATCAGAGGAGCCACTGTGTTTAATCTTCAGTAGCATATTGTTAATCTTTAGAAACTTCTGTTTAATACACTTGCCGAGTAGCACAATTTTAAAAATGAAGTCGGTTATCTGTATTTATCATTTCCATAAACAAAGTAGTAATTTTTGGTTACCTTTTAAGATTATTATATGTCTGCTTGGCTTCCTGGGAGTGACTGGTTAAGTTCACATTTACCATAGCCAATTAAAATTAAGAAAAAGCGAGATTTAATCAATTTGCCAGGAGGAGGGCAAAAGCAATCCTAAAAATATCATAGACTGGGAAAGTTCACTTTACCTAAACCACTGCAAAAAAGTCCAAGATCCCCAATAAGAAGTGAAGTTGGAGAATGGCTGAAGTGAGATTTTCCTCTCTCAGTAAATCTTCTTCAAATTTTAAGCTTCAATAGAGATGGCAAGTCCAATTACTGTTCAAGCACTTTTGTTGTTACTGTTCTAAATCTTGATCCTTTCAATTAAATCTAAAGGCCTCCAGATTAGAGAGAGAAAATAAATGTGTTTCCTGGCTAAAAGTCTGATAATTATTGGTTTCAAGGCTGTGTATTAGTTTCCCTGAACCAATAGTAGAGAAACGTGTGTGTGTGTGTGTGTGTGTGTGTGTGTGTGTGTGTGTGTGTACATTACATTATATATAAATTATTGGCTTTCCCATTTAGGTGATATTTGTATCCAACTAAAGTTCCAACTATGGTTGAACAGTTTTACAGGATTAAAACAGACTTGGCTAGGCGTGGTGGCTCAGCCTCTAATCCCAGCCCTTTGGGAGGCTGATGTGGGCAGATCAAGAGGTCAGGAGTTTGAGATCAGCCTGGCCAGCATGATGAAACCCCATCTTTACTAAAAATACAAAAATTAGCCAGGAGTGGAGGCCCACACCTGTAATCCCAGCTACTCCAGAGACTGAGGCAGGAGAATCACTTGAACCTGGGAGGTTCAGCCAAGATCACGCCACTGAACTCCAGCCCCGGCAACAAAGCCAGTCTCCGTCTCAAAAGAAAAAACAAACAAACAAATAAAACAAAGAAAGTTTTATAAAATTAAAACAGCTTTGTAGATGCTAAAGTAATGTTTAAAGTTCTGCAATTTTTTCACAATGATTTTATTGCTAGCTACATTTTTATAGATGAAATAAAATTAGTACATTAATGTCATCATCAGTTATAGTATTTGGTTATTGTATATCTTTTTATCTAACATAAGCATTCAATTGGAGGTTAATACTCAATTTTGTAATGTACACATATGCTGTGATCTCAATAATAGAATAAAATTGTGACTGCTTTGCTATATATTTTTATAGCATAATATTTTGATTGATTATCTAGGTTAGGGAGTAATTTAGTATTTTCCTTTATCATGTATTTTGAATACAACTTGTTCACATTTGCTGATTACATTTCTGCAAGGGCTTTCAACCATCTGTGCTCTGTAGTTGCTGAAAATGTTAAACCCAAAGGGAAATAAACGACAATAATCATTAACATGAAACAACAATAAAGGATCTAAATTTGCAAGCTCAGACATTGCCCACAGTTTATGATTAATGAAGGCAAACACATACTGAAAGCTGATTATGTGTTTCATTTTATGTGACGCCTAAGGGGCTATAGCTAAAGAGAAACACTACTGGAATCCCTCAAATCTCAGTACAAGTTCAATTTGTTTTCCCACTTGCATTGATTTTTAGACAGTCCTCAGTAAACTGAATCAGCAATAACTCTTGCTTGCACTACAGAGCATGTTAAGCAATTTGAATATATTTATTTTCCATTCACCAAAGTTAGCATTGTTTTATCTAGTAAAACAATAATACCTTGATTTGTAGATTAGTAAACACTCTTGGGGACAAATAAAAATGTACTGTGCTGCAATTTTTGAATCTTTTTACATGCTCTAACATCTCTTGAACATTTCCTCTGGTTTTATTTATTAAAGTAATCACAAAATTTTTCTTACACAGACACCTCAAGATTTCCCTCACGGTGGTTTGTCTTCTCAACCATTGAACCATGAGTTGTCTCATCAAGAGAAATGTTGTATATTTTTGCATTTTATACATCTAACAGATGAATTGATTGAATTGGAATTTTTATTTGTTCCTTTTACTTCATCATAAGATAAATCTAAACTTAATATTTCTATGTTAATTTTTTTATTGATTTACCTGCTTGATTGAAAGGTAGACATTGTTTGTGAATTCATATTTATCTTTGATCTTATTTGTTTATGCTTATAAACTTGTAAAAATACATATTCTAATTAACAACGAACTGCTTCCTTTACTAGTTTAAAGGAACACAAATTTTAAATTTCTATTTAACTAAATTTCTTCATCTTGATTATGCTTTAGTTACATAAATCAATGTCTATCATCTTAGAATAAACATTCTGAAATGTCTGAAGATGAAGATTCATCAAATATGCAACCTACTTTCAAATGTTTCAGAAAAAATATTATATATATTTATATTTATCATATTTATATCACAGGTATTATATTATACTTCTTATCTGATATAGTTTGGATGTGCATTCCCACCCAAATCTCATATTGACATATCATCACCAGTGCTGGAGGTGGGGCCTGGTGGGAGGTAATTGGATCATGAGGGTGCTTTCTTATACTTCAGCACCATCCCTCTTGGTACTGTCCTTGCAATAGGAAGTTCTCATGAGATCTGCTTATTTAAAAATGTGTGGTACTCCCCCACTCTCTCTTGCTTCCACTTTGACCATGTGATGTGTCTGCTCCCCCTTCACCTTCCACCATGCTTGTAACTTTCCTGAGCCTTCCCCAGAAGTCCAGGAGATGCCAGCATCATGCTTTCTGTACAACCTGCAGAACCATGAGCCAATTAAACCTCTTTAATTTATAAATTATGCAGCTTCAGGTATTTCTTTGTAACAATGTGAGAGCAGATTAACATTTTCTGTTTTTGTTTTTGTTTTTTTTTAATTTTTTTTTTTTGGTGCCGTGACTCAGATACGAACACATTTTTTGTATATACACACATGAAAAAGGGAGAGACAGAGAGAAAAGGAGGCAAAAATGAAGGATATAATATAAATACTGGCAAAATGTTAAAGCTGGAAAGTTTGGATTAAAGATGTATCAAATTTCCTTGCATTATTCTTGATTGTTTTCCTTTGAATTTAGTGTTGGTTCAAAATACATAAAAGTTTCAGGAGTTGAGTATTTCAATCAATTAAAATGGAGAAGAAATCATTGGGATTAATGTGGTCAGATGATTGTAAAGTAAGGTACTAAATATGTTGACTATATAGACTGAAGTCAGGCAAGATGATGAAAGCCATTTAATAGGAATGAAGGCATCAAGTCGGGATGAATATTCTTAATAAATGAAGGTAAATGAGCAGGAAGTAAATGACATAGAATGTGTTTAAGATTAATAAAAAGAGTTATACACTTCTGAAAAAAATCAAGATTCATGTCTGGAAGTGACAAAAATATAACATTTTCTATTCTTCCCAACTGAAACTTAATTTTCAATTGAGATAAACAACAGATTGAGCATTCAGTAAAATAAAATTGTATTGGAAATTTTTTATTTTTTTTATTTTTGGCTAATTTCTGAAAAGCATCTTTCTACCTGGCTTCTACACAATTGGTGACAGGGTCATCAAATCAATTTTGTGGGTAGTAGACAGCGTGTATTTAAAATAATAGAATAGAATTGGTGTGTTTAGGATAAGAATTGTTAGGGTTTTTTTCCAATTATATTGCATTTATGTTGATAATGATTCAAAATGTAATTCTTATTGTGGATTGAGTTTGTAAAAAATGTTTGAAAGCTAATTGCTCCAAAAACTTTCTATAATTCCCAAGGATTTAACAGAAAGAAATTGAAGGGTATAGGTATTATTTATGGGAATAGATTAGTGCAAAGAAAAAGGAGAATAATATGTGGATTATAGTGTAAGACACAAATATTTAAATAACTTTTTTTTAGGTGTACTGGGCAAAAAACGATATGCAGACACGGGTTAACATTAAGATTCTATATGAAAGTTTTCTATAAAGTTTTTTAGTGCCACCTGATGTTGATTATGCTGGACTCTGACATCCTTTTATGTAGATGTGTCCACTAATTTTAAGAATGCATAGCAAATTAAATGTGGAAGTAGGTACTGTGAAAATGTTTCCAGGAAATTCAATTACTGTACATGTATGATGACAGGCTCAGTTAATCACAAACATAAATTTATTGCATTATTCTACCCCTTGAGATTGCTGTTGCAATGCTATCATGCTTGGACCACTGGCTAAGGAGCATGATTAATATAGTGATTCAATGAGACCATTGAAGGGTTTGAATGACCTTGTCATTACTTTATGCAAAAGTTGGTTAGACTCATAAGGAATGCTTCAATTATAAACTCCCAACATGTGTGATTTGTATTTCTACTTGGAGTCACTAAGAAACTATATTTTTATTGGAAAAGATTGAATACACATGAAATGGCTAAATGGAAAAAAAGATAATTAAAATAAAAGTAAATGTTATACAGCACTAGTAGTTTTTTATAATCCTGAAAGGATTATAAATCCTAAATCAAGTATCTGGTGGCTATTTTGTCAGTGATATCAAAATATTCTTTAGAAATTTTGTGCCAATTTGTTTTAAGATCCTACATAAATTTGACATCATTTAGAATTGTGATTTGTTCAAATAGTTTTGCATATTTATGGGAATAGATCAATGTCATATATTAAAATACTAAGTTAAAACATACTATATATCTTAAATCAGAAATTATACTAAAATATATATGACATTTAAAAAATTGATAAATTTGAAGTTTCAAAATTTATGAATAGAAACAGGAAAATTACATCATTTTCCCACTAAAGAAATTTGTTATGTTTACATGAGTTAGAAATTTTTCAATACTTCAATGTATATAATAAAGAACACAAATCTTAAATTTACTCAGATTGACTAGTTCTTACATATGATGCTTTTATGTAGCTATCATTTATGAAGGTGTAAAACATTTCCAGTGTTACAGAAGGCTCTCTCATGCCAATTTCCAGTGGTCTTTCTCCCTTGTCCAAAGCTATTTTGGTAACTGTCATGATAGTGTTTCCTCTCCTTGAGTTTTGTATAAATGTAATTAAACAATATGCTATTTTCTGTATAAATATTTCATTAAAATGCAAAGAACAACTATTAGTTATTACAGTTAATATTAAGTCTAAGATTATTAAATCCTTATAAATTTGACATGGTAAGACAACTTTTTCTTTAATTAAAAATGTTTGTGGAACATCACAATTTATCGTTATTTTATACAATAGTGATTCAGACATAAACAAGATCATCAAGATGTCTGTTTTTATGGTTGTTTACTTTCTCATATTTTTATCAGTTGAGGGTGGGATCCAGGTAGAATATAAATAAAAGGATCATTTCATAGCTGAGAGAGCTCTTTAGTAACAAAACATGGCATTGATAGAGGGTAAGATAAATGTGAACCCAGGAGGCAGGTTTGATCTTGTGGTCAGTGAAATCCCTGAGAAAATGACATCTCTGAGAAAAAAGATGTGAATGGCAAAAAACCATTAGCCATGCAAATGGATGGTGAAGAAAGTTCCAGGCAAACCTGAAGTGAATACTCATGGATGACAATAATTGAGGTTGTGAATAAAGAAAGAGAAGTTTGAGTAGAAAATCTGGGCAAATCTCTAAGTAATAATAAAAATTGGTCCTCTGATACCATCTAGAAGCAGGACATTGCTGGCTCATCTTTAGGAAAAGATTAATAATTAAAGCAATAATACTATTTAATTATTATAAATACAATATATATGACAAAAAATAAAATGCAATCCTTTTGTCTGTTTTCAGGCAAATTGTAATCTAATTGGGGAAGGAAAAACATTAATTGAGAGAAACTTTAATGTTTCACTGTGTTTCTTCAAATCAAATATGTACATATTCATTTTTACACATTTGTAACAGAGGAATCTAAAGGTCTAGGTTTGTCTTAAAGTAGGTTCATACACAAAAGGTATGCCAAACTATGTGTATAATGTGGAGAAAAAATAATTAAGTGGCTACATGGGACATTCATTTAGATGTGAGAAAGGAAGAATTCCTCTGTTAAATGTGTACAGAATGTAATACAGGATTAATTTTCAAGAGAAAAAATATATATATTATTCAGTGGCATTTCTATGGTTGCACTAGTCTTTTTCTACCGTCTGTTTTTTCAAAATGTATATGATGAAGACATAAAAGACAATAATTTGGGGCTATTTTTAGACAAATTTTATTGGCCACAAAAAATTAAATCAAGGCAATTAATTATATACCTATGTTTTTGTAATCTAGTGTGACCCAGTAAGCACAGGAATGCAATATGTTCTGAAAATAACATAAATAATTAAAGTATTATTAAAACTTCATCTTGTCCCATTAAATCACAGTAAAGACAAACTGTGGTTTAACTCCAGATCTTTGTCAGTTATCTGTGTTAACCTCTATTAATTCAAATTTAAGTGTTCTCTAGATGATTAGGGATCATAATATGGAATACTAAATAACACTATTTCTTAAATATATACTAATATTGCAATTTATTATAAACAGGTTTAAATTCAGTAAACATATTTTCAGATGTCAAAAATGCAATTACACTGCATTTCTTACAATTATTTATGTTTCACATATGTTAAAAAGTTTAGTTTTTCACTCATTTTAAATAATTAAGAAAAATATTTCTCCCAAGAAACCAACAACAGTGAAATGAGCAGTCTGTGTTCTGTCTTCTCAGAGATATTGTTTCCAGTAGAGTAGAAATAACGTTACTTTATTAAGCTAGTAAATATTTCATTTTTATTAGACTCTCATGATCGTTTACAGAATATTTTCTTGAAGAACTGTGTGTTTTATTTATTTTCTTATTTCAATAGGTTTTGGAGAAACAGGTAGTGTTGGGTTATATGCAGCAGTTCTTTAGTGATTTCTGATATTTTGATGCACCTATCACCCAAGCAGTATACACTATACCCAGTGTGTAGTCTTTTATCCCTCACCCCTCCTTGGTGCACCCATAACCCACGCAGTGTACACTGTACCCAGTGTGTAGTCTTTTATCCCTCACCCCACCTTCCCTGCCCATTCCCCAAACCTCCAAAGACCATCGTATTAGTCTTATGCCTTTGTATCCTTGCAGCTTAGCTCTCACTTATCAGTGAGAACGTATGATGTCTGGTTTTCCATTCCTGACTTATTCAGGGTATTTATTCACTTAGATCATTTACCGAGATTGCTGTGAATGCCATTATTTTGTTCCTTTTTAAGGGTGAGTAGCATTTCATTCCTTTTTATGAATGGATTGTGAAATATATATTATATATATATATATATATATGGGTTTGTTTCATATTTTTGTAGTAATTGCAATTAGTGCTAGTATAAACATGCATGTGCAATTATCTTTTTGTATATTACTTATTTTCCTCTCGGTAGATAGCCAACAGTGAGATTGCTGGATCAAATACTAGTTCTACTCTTAGTTCTTTAAGGAAACTCCATACTGTTTTCCATAGTAGTTGTACTAGTTAACATTTTCACCAGCAGTGTAAAAGTGTTTCCTTTTCACCACATCCACACCTATATCTATTATTTTTTGATTGGCCACTCTTACAGGAGTAAGATGAAATCACATTATGGTTTTGATTTGCATTCCCCTGATCATTAGTGATGTTGAGCATTTTTTCATATGTTTATTTGCTATTTGTATATCATCTTTTGAGAACTGTCTATTCATAACCTTAGCCCACATTTTGATGGTATTGTTTGTTTCTTTCTGGCTGATCTATTTGAATTCCATGTAGATTCTATATATTAGTCCTTTGTCAGACATATAGATTGCAAACATTTTACTCCCACTCTGTGGGTTGTCTTTATTCTGTTGATTGTTTCTTTTTCTGTGCAGAAACTTTGTAGTTTAATTAAGTCCCTTCTATTTATCTTTGTTTTTGTTGCATTTGCTTTTGGGATCTTGTTCATGCAGTCTTTGCCTAAGTCAATGTCTAGAAGTTGTTTTTTTTTTTTTATGTTATCTTCTAGAATGTTTATGATTTCAGATCTTATATTTAAATCCTTTACCCATCTTGAGTTGATTTTTTTATAAGGTGAGAGGAGGATCCAGTCTCATTCTTCTACATGCAGCTTGCCAGTTATCCCAGCACCATTTGTTGAATAGAGTATCCTTTCCCAACTTTATGTTTATGTTTGCTTTGTCAAAGACAGGTGGCTGTAAGTATTTGGCTTTATTTCTGGACTCTTTGTTCTGTTCCATAGGTGTATGGGCCAATTTTTATACCAGTACCATGCTGTTTGGGGAACTATGGTCTTATAATATAGTTTGAAGTCAGGTAATGTAATACCTCCAGACTTGTTCTAGTTGCTTAGCTTTGCTTTGGCTATGCAGGCTCTCTTCTGGTTCCATATGAATTTCAGGAGATTTTTTTTCTAGTTTGGTGATGAATGATGGTGGTATTTTCATGGGAATTGAATTTGTAAATTGCTTTTGGCAGCGTGGTCAATTCTACAATATTGATTCTACCTCTCAATGAACATGGGATGTGTTTTTGTTTGTTTGTGTCATTTGTTGATTTCTTTCAGCAGTGTTTTGTAGTTTTTCTTGTAGAGGTGTTCTATGTCCTTGGTTAGGTATATTGTGAAGTTTTTTGTTTGTTTTTGTTTGTTTGTTTGTTTTTGTTTGTTTTTGCAGCTATTTTAAAAGTGGTTGAGTTACTATTATTATTATTATTAATGAGACAAAGTCTCACTCTGTCACCCAGCCTAGAGCACAATGTTACGATCTTGACTCACTGCAACCTCTGCCTCCCGGGTTCAAACAATTCTCCCACCTCAGTCTCCTGAGTAGCTGGGATTACAGGCACCTGCCATCATGTCTGGCTAATTTTTGTATTTTTTGTAGAGACAGGGTTTCAACATGTTGGCCAAGCTGGTCTTAAACTCTTGACTTCAGGTGATTCACCCACATTGGCCTCCCAAAGTGCTGAGATTGCAGGTGTAAGCCACTGCACCTGGCCAGGGATTGAGTACATGATTTGATTCTCAGTTTGATTGCTATTGGTCTATAGTAGAGCTACTGATTTGTATACATTAATTTTGTATTCTGAAACTTTGTTGAATTCATAGATCAGTTCTAGAATCTTGTTGAAGGAGTCTTTAGGATTTTGTAGATATGCCATCAGATTATCAGCAAACAGCAACAGTTTGACTTCCTCTTTACCAATTTGAGTGTCCTTTATTTCTTCCTTTTATCTAATTGCTCTAACTAGGACTTCCAATACTATGCTGAATGGGGATGATGAGGATGGGCATCTTTGTCTTGTTATAGTTCTCAGGGAAATACTTCCAACTTTTGTCTATTCAGTATTATATTTACTGTGGGCTTGTCATAGATGGCTTTTACTACATTAAGGTATGTCTCTTCTAGAATAATTTAGAGATGATTCTCTCTTTCTCTATCTTGTGGAATAGTGTCAATAGGATTGGTACCAATTTTTCTTTGAATATCTGATAAAATTCAGCTGTGAATCTGTCTGGTCCTGAACAGCTTTCTGTTGATAACATTTTTATTACCATTTCAAGCTCTCTTTTTGTTATTGGTATGTTCAGAGTTTCTACTTCTTCCAAGTTTAATCTAGAATGGTTGCATATTTACAGGAATTTATTGACCTCTTCTAAGTTAGTTTATTTGAATAAAACTTGATTCAATGGTATCAGGTTTTTTTTTATTGTTTTTTTTTGTTTTGTTTTTTTTTGAGACAGAGTTTCACCCTTATTACCCAGGCTGGAGTGCAATGACGCGATCTCGGCTCACTGCAACCTCCGCCTCCTGGGTTCAGGCAATTCTCCTGCCTCAGCCTCCTGCGTAGCTGGGATTACAGGCACGTGCCACCATGCCCAGCTAATTTTATATATTTATATATATATATATATATATATATATATATATATATATATATATATATTTTTAGTAGAGACGGGGTTTCACCATGTTGACAAGGATGGTCTCGATCTCTTGACCTCATGATCCACCCGCCTCAGCCTCCCAAAGTGCTGGGATTACAGGCTTGAGCCACCGCGCCCGGCATAAGGTATCAGTTTTAAATATCTCATTTTTTTATTTCTAATTGAACTTATTTGTATTTTTCTTCTTTTCTTGGGTAATCTCTTTTCTTTTTAAAAAGTCAGCTTTTTGTTTCATTTATCTTTTATATTTTTATTTGTTTCTGTTTCATTTAGTTTTGCTCTGTTCTTGGTTATTTTTTCCCTTCTGCTGAGTTTGGGTTTGGTTTGTTCTTATTTCTCTAGTTCCTTGAGGTGTAACCTTATGTTATCTATTTTTGTTCTTTCAGAATTTTGGATATAGGAATTTAATGGTATGAACTTTCCTCTCAACTCCCCGTTTGCTATATTCCATAAGTTGTGATAGGTTCTGTTATTTTTATGATTCAGTTCAAAGATTTTTTAAATTTCTATCTTGATTTCATTGTTGACCCAATGATCATTTGGAATTTAATTTCCATGTATTTGCATGGTTTTGAGGATTTCTTTTAGAGTTAATTTTCAGTTTTGTTTCACTGTGGTCTGAGAGAGTAATTTTGATTTTTCTTACATTTTTTAAACCTTGTTTTGTGGCCTATTATATGGTCTATATTGGAGAATGTTCCGTGTGCTGATGAATAGAATGTATATTCTGTACCTGTTGGGTAGAATGTTCTGTAAATATCTGTTAAGTTCATTTGTTCTAGGGCATAGTTTAATTCCTTTTTGTTGTTGTTTTTTTACTTTCTGTCTTTTTTACTTTCTGACAGAAAGTAGTGCTGTAAATAGAGTATTGAAGTCTCACACTACTATTGTTTTGCTTTCTACCTCATTTCTTAGGTCTAGTAGCAATTGTTTTATGAATTTGGGAGCTCCAATATTAGGTACACATACATTTAGGATTGTGATATTTTCCTGTTACACTAGATCTGTCCCTACTTGTATTTTTTAAATGCTGTTGCTTTAACCTCTGTTTTGTCTAAAATGAGAATGGCTACTCCTACTTGCTTTGATCTTCATTTGCATGGAATATCTTTTTTGACCTTTACCTTAAGTTCATGTGAGCACTTATATTTCAGATGAGTCTTTTGAAGACAGGAGATACTTGGTTAGTAAACTTTGGTCTATTCTGTCATTCTGTATTTTTTAAGTAAAGTATTTAGGCCATTTATACTCAATATTAGTACTGAGATGTGATATACTATTCTATTCATCATGATATTTGTTGCCTGAATACTTTGGGGTTTTTTGTTGTTGTTGTTATTGTTGTTGTTTTATAGATCCAGTGAGATTTAGGCTTTAATAATATTCTATTTTATTGTATTTCAAGGATTTGTATCAAGATTTGGTGCTTTCAAGAGAGCATCAGCTGCAATTGTACAGGGAGGTTAAGGCAGTGGGCAGGACCCTAGAGCTCTCAAGAGATTACATCTTTTGCTTTGGCTACCAGGGTAAGTAGAGATAGAGGATCAGGTTGGGGCAGGGTTAGATGTGTTTGAGCTCTGTCTCTCCTTGGGTGGGGCTTTCTGCAGCTGCTGTGGGGAGTGAGCGTGTGGTTCTCAGACCAATGGTGCTATGTTCCCAGGAAGATTATGGCTGCCTCTGCTGTGTCATGCAGGTGGCCAGGGAAGTGAGGGAAAGCCAGCAATTACAGCTTCCACACAGTCCAGAAGTCTAGTCTCTTTTCCACTGTATCCTACCTCCAAGAGGATAGAATTTATTTCCAGGCAACAAGGCTGAGAACTTGCCCCAGATTACCAGCCTCCTGGATGAGAAAGCAAGCAGGGCTTTCGGGTTTTCTTCTCTTCACCTGCCATGACTTCTATGCTGTGTCTGCACTCCCAGTTCACCCCCTCCACCGAGTTCTGTCCAGGAAACTTCACGTTTGGTTAAAATTATTACATAGTTCAGTTAGCAGTCTTATTCTCCCTGTGGTGTTTTTCCAGTTCCTCTGGCAGCTCTCCCCAAGGAACTCCATTACAAAAAGTCAGAAATGGCTTTCCTGGGGACCAAGAGAGTCCACAGGGCTCTTTCTTTTAATTCTTCCACTGCTGTATTTCAAGGGGCTCTCTAAATTTTTCTCAGGTCCAGATAAGGTCAAATCTTCCTGCCATGGTCTGAACCTTCAGTTTCCCGAGTGAGAGTGTGTCTTCAGAGGCAGATAATCCCCTTTTCGCACTTTCATACTTTGGGCACTTACTATTTGTTAGCTGTCTCTCAGAGCCCACAAGAGCAATCTACTTCCTTCAAAGGGCCTATGGATTCTCTCAGCTTTCCTGGTTTGTTTCTGTGATACTTCTTGGAGCAAAAGTTCATGACATGAGTCTCCACACACTGCTGTGACCATCCAAGTGAAAGCTGCCAATGCTAATATATTTTTGAGCAGATTATTTATTATGGAAAATGGGAAGAAGTCTAATATACATACAACTAGAATTCCAGAAAGAAAAGAAAAATAAAGTGATTGTGGCAGAGTGAAGAAGCGGAAAAGCAAGAGGAAGAACAAGAAGAAGAAAAAGAAGAAAGAGGAGGAGGAGGAGAAGGAGGAGGAGGAGGAGAAGGAGAAGGAAAAGGAGGAGGAGAAGAAGCAGAAGCAGAAGCAGAAGGAGGAGGAGGAGGAGGAGGAGGAGGAGGAGGAGGAGGAGGAGGAGAAGAAAGATCAAAACCTCAAATATAAGAAAGAAAGAAATTTACCAATTCAGGAACCCTGAACACTTTAAATGAAAAAAAAAAAAAAAAAATGCCACCTTAACACATTATATAAAATCCAAAGACAAAGTGAAAATCTTGAAAGCAACCAGATAAAAATACAAATGTAAGATACCAAACATACAATGGTAACATCATCAAAGTAACAGAGGGTAAAGATTGTGGAATGCCATTTTTTTAGGTTCTGAATTTTTGTTAAAAAAAAAAAGTTTGACCTAGCCAGGCATGGTGGTTCATGTCTGTAATCCCAACACTTTGGGAGGCCAAGGCAGGCAGATCAGGAGGTCAAGAGATTGAGACCATTTGGCCAACATGGTGAAAACCCATCTCTACTAAAAATACAAAAATTATTTGGGGTTGGTGATGCATACCCATAGTCCCAGCTACTCGGGAGGCAGAGGCAGAAGAATTGCTTGAACCCAGGAGGTGGAGGTTGCAGTGAGCCAAGATCGAGTCACCACACTCTAGCCTGGTGACACAATGAGACTCCATCTCAAAATAAAAAAAAAGTTTTACCCAAATTTTTATATTTAGTGAAAAATCATTTGTAAAAAAATGTAGAATAAAGATAATTTCAAATAAAAACTAAGACAACACAATGCCAGCAAACATGTATTACAAGAAATGCTAGCTAACTTTTACATTGAGGAAAATATTACCGGAGAGAAAAATCAAATCTTCAATAAGAAATAAAAAAGCATGAAATGGAAAATATGTAGATTAATACATTTTTAAAACCACCTTTGTCACCTATTCCATATTTCTTTAAAGAAATTATGACTTCTTAATGAAATAATTACATTGTTTATACATACTTATATTATAATATGTGTATATTGTGTGTGTGTGTGTGTGTGTGTGTGTGTGTGCATGTGTAAAATTATAGAATTAACCACAGACAGTGAATTATACTGGTGCAAGATTTTTATACCTTATATGAAAGATAAAATACCAACTCTAAATAGACTGAAAAGTTAAGGAACTATAATGTAATCTGTGGAGCAATCACAAAATTTACAGAGGCAGAGCCAAAATAAAAATGGAGAAATTATAGTTAAATTGTCAAATACATTCATCCAATTAACATAATGGAAGACAAGAAAGAAGAGAAAATGGAGAGCAAAAATAGAAGGGAAAACAGCAACTAAATAGCCCTCACAAACCCAGCATCTTATAGACTCCCATAGACCACACGTTCCTTCACTACTCC
Source organism: Saimiri boliviensis (assembly GCF_048565385.1). NCBI lineage: Eukaryota > Metazoa > Chordata > Mammalia > Primates > Cebidae > Saimiri > Saimiri boliviensis. The sequence continues at coordinate 54,654,276 of NC_133453.1, read as the reverse complement.
CCTGCCAATAACTCTCTGTATTCCAAAAACTTTTTGAGCATCTGTATTTCATTGTCTAAATGCAGTTCTGCAAATATGGAATAGTCAATCATGAAGGTATATAGTCTTTAGATAGCTCCTAACATGAAGCTCTATTTTAATTATTCCAAGTGAGCTCAGTATATATCACAACATCCTCTCAAGAAAAAGTACTTCATGCCTACCTAAATACTTGCTAGAGGTTCCTGGCTCCACTTATATTTATGTACTGCAGGCCTTACCTAACCTGACATACGCAGCTTACCTGGTTTGTTTCATGTGAATTCCATAAAGAGCCTTTCTGCCCCATTCTCATGCTAATACCTGAAGGAGTGACACTAAAATTTATTTGATAAAGGATGTATTTTATTGATGTATTTTGAAATTCTCAGTTGCAGACTGACATTTTTGTAAAATGCCTGTATAGTATTTCATTTAAAAAATTATTTTCTTTTGAATTCACATTTTATATTTTATGTGTAAATTCTGCTTAAGTTTTTTAATTGCTTCATCATTCAGTATATCTCTGAAAATGATATACTATAAACACCTCACTATCAATTTTGGCTAATATATTCAATATACCAAATTCAACATATCATGGTTCATACTTCCTAGTGAAACTAGAACCACCCTTCTTTTGGTCTTTATTTATTCAGTATCATTTGCATTTGTATAATTTGGCTAATGCTATTTGTCATATTCAGAAAAGTGTATCTTTTTTAAAACAAATAATTCCAGTGAAGCTTTTTTTATCTTCAGTAAATTGAAGTTAAAATCATTAATATGAATTTTATAACCTTAATTTAGCTAATAACAAATGCTGTATTAAAAGCAGATGATTTAATCTAAAAGACTATAAATGAAGTTATTAAAATTAGTTTATGGTTGCCTAGTTTTTATATAATTTTGCATTGAAATTTAAGCAAACCTTAAAATATTGCACATTATGAATGTGTTCTTCTCTCCATGACAACTCGCCTTATGAGTCTATCTACATCTAAATTGGCCTATATCCTGTTCATTATGCTAGTCTCCAGTAATTGTGTGCTGGCATGCTCTGTTAACAGTTGATAAATCCGAAATACACAAATCTGCATCACACTCCTGTAGCATTGCCTGAAATAATTCAGTCACATAATTTATCATAATCTCCAACAAAATTAAAGCACCCCTGGTTATCTCAAAACTCTCCATACTGAGCCTTGTAAAACCTATGGTCTATTTATACAAAAGAACTTTACACAAGTAGGAAAGTCCTACACATAACATCTCTTAAAACCAGAAAAAGTTAAAAAAACTAAATTAGAAAAAATTGAATAAAAGTGCACTTTGTACTCTTTTTGTAAATTTTTTTGTTTAAATTATTTCAAAATAAAGTACTTAATATTTGTTGTTCAAAAATTAACTTCCAAGAATAATAAAAATCTACTATAGGTGGAATATATGATATCTCATGAGAGACTCCATTGGTTCCTTCCTACTTTATAATCATATCAGATGGAAACAGATAACTATGAATCAAATTATTCATTTTGTTATAATACCCTTCTGAGTCTTATCCTAAAAAGCGTTGAATCTCTTTTTATTTTTATTCCCAAAATTTTTAAGTTTTTTTCTTTTCTTATTTTTTTTCTTTTTATTCCCAAGATTTTTTGAGTTGAATTTTTTCTAGCTTATTTGAGTAGTAATGACTTTCTGTTAGACAAACACATTTATGTCAATTTAACTAGTGGTAAATTGTACATAAACTTTCTCCAAAGAAATTCTTTGTCAGCTAATGAACCAGTCAAAGTGACATCAATTTGGCTGATATTCATTTTCAAATACTAGTCATGGTAGTTCATCAAAGCCATTGAGTTGCAGCATCTATAGCTGAGAAGAAGCAGAAACCTTGCTTAATTGGCTGTTAATCACAGCAAATAAATATATCATTTATAACACACCATATACTCCAGCAAATTTCTTATTGTATATAAAATGCTAGAATAATATATCAAAAAATCCAGCGACTTAAAGTCAGCATTAGGAATATACTGTACTTGACACTGCACAGCAGCAGTATCCTAAGTTATCATTTTTAATGTGTCTTAGTTATTAATTATTGACATTTATAGGTTAATAGCTGTATATTTTAAAGAAAAACTTCATTTTTTAATAATACAAGTACTGAGTATATTCTGAAGTAATAGCTTGTAAATATAATGGAGTAATCTGATTAGACAGGATTGTGATTTGCTTTTAGTGCTGTATAACTACCAATAGATTGAACTCAAAATATTGGATACTTTTAAATGTGGAATAATTCTGAGCCTATAAAAAAGCTGTCTGGTATGCTAAACAGCATATGTATTTCCTTTCCAGTGGTGTTATCTTTCTCCCCATAGTAACACTCAGATTAAGATATGTCAGTTGTTAATGATATGAATAACTTGATGTCAACCTAGAGGTTCTGGGAATGAAAAGTGAAGAATACCACTAAGGCACACATTGTGTCCTTTTCTCTTACAATAAAATGTATGACATACTCTTAATGTTATACTCTTTTATTCAGATTCTCCTGTTTGAAATTTATATTGCTCATCTATAATGAATCCTGGGGAACAAACACTGGAAATAATATAAAATCTCTGTTCTCAAAAAAAAAAAAAAACCTTTCTGTACAAAAAAAATCCATATTACAAATAAATATTGTTAATTTATGGAATGATCATAATGTTGCATTTGAAGAAGTAGTTACTGTGGAATATATTTTCTCAAGCATAGAATTATTCTTTCAGTTTGTCCTAAGTACTATGAGGGATATTTAAGCTTGATATTATGTTATGGTATGACGTAGATATATATTTATCAATGTTAGCTCTACTAGTTTTGTAAATTATTTTAAAATAAATTTTTCTTCTATAATAATTGTAGATTCACATGAAGTTTTAAGAAACAGTACAGACAGCTTAAGCACTTTTTATTCAGTTGTCCCAAAGGTAAATCTTGCAAAACCATAGTACAATATCAAAACCAGGATACTGACATTAAGACAGTTTAATCACAAAGCATTTCCATCAATGCAGAATCATTTCCTTTTGCCTTGTATAGCCATACACACATACTTCTTCATCCAAACTAACCTTAATCACCGGATAACCATTAATTTGTTTAATATCTTTTTAATTTTGTTATCCAAAAATGTTAGGCAAATGAAATCACAGAGTATATAATCTTTTGGGATTTGAATTTTTAAATTAGATTAAATTTATGGTATTTTATACAAGTCATCATTTGTATCAGTAGGGCATTCTTTTTCTCTGCTGAATAGTGTTTCATTGTATGGATGTACCACAGTTTGTTTACCATTCCCCTTTTGAAATAAACCTGGAATTTTTCCAGTTTTTAATTATTATTAATATAGCTGCTATTAACATTTATGCATAGGTTTTTGTGTGGACATTAGTTTTTGTTTCTTTATGACAAATGCCCAGGAGTACAATTGCACGACTGAATGATAGTTGTATGTTTCATTTTATAAGAAACTAGCAAACTATTTTTCGTAGTGGCTGTACCATTTTCTATTCTCACCATCAACATGCGAGTGATCCAGTTATTCCACATTCTGGTCAGAATTTGATATTGTCACTTTTTTTAAATTTTTAAAACATCTGATAGATGTGTATTCATATCTCATTATATCTTTGTCTTCACTCCAATGGCTAATTCTGCTGACATTTTCTCACATGCTTAATTGACAAATGAATATTTTCTCTAGTAAAATATGTGAATGTCTTTTGCTCATTTTCTAATTGTATTTTTAAAAAACATTTAATATTGAAATTTAGGAGTGTTTTATATACTCTAGACACTAGTTATTTCTTAGATCTATGATTGTTAAGTACTTCCTTCTACTCTGTGTTTATTCATCATCTTTGTAGTCTTTCAGAGAACAAATTATGAAGCTTTAATAAATTTTAATTTACTAATTCTTTTTATGTGAAGTCTAAGAACATTTTCCTGGCCCTAGCTCTTAAAATTTATCTTTCAAGGGCTTCTTTTTGTTTTTAAGTTCTGAAGTTTTATATGTTATATTTAAACCTATGAGATCCATTATTCATTTCAAATAAATTTTGGGGTATTGATCAACTTTTTATTTTAGAGATGGAGTTGTACTCTTTCATCCAGGCTGTATATAGTGGTTTAAACATAGCTTACTGCATTCTTGACCTTCTGGGCTCAAGCAATACTCTCACCTCAACCTCTCAAATAGTTGGGGCTACAGATATGTGCCACCACTCTTGGCTGTTTTTTTTTTTTTAATTATTGTTATTATTTTAGTAGAGGTAGGATCTCACTAACTTGCTGAAGCTTATCTCAAAATCCTGTGCTCAAGTGATCATCCTACCTTGGCCTCCCGAAGTACCAAAATTACAGACACTAGCCACCATGTCCAGTCCTGATTAACTTTTAATACCACATTTCTGTAAAGCTCAAATGGAAAGATAAACACAGTGAAAGTATTTATAAATATATAAATTTCCACATAATATGAAGTATATAGTCTAAAACATAAAGTTCAATGATTTAAAAGGTTGACAAGAAACCTATTTTGTTTATATAAAATGAATTTTATCATGAAGAGTACTCAATATAGTAGACATGTTTAACAAATTTAGCATGAAACCTGTCTTTGTAACCTCCTCAGAAAATGTTAATGAACACAGGTAAGAAACTTGCAAACCAGGCTATTCTGTTTGTAGACACATTCTATTTGACTAACTTTAATATAAAGATTTCTTACAGGGTTATAATAGGACAACTAATAATATGCTAACTGAAAATTTTAAATTGAAGTGTCTTTTAAAAATCATAATTAGTATCTGTTAAAAATTGAATTTGGGATTTTTGGTTAAGATTCTGAGACTTTGGGATATTTGCTTAGAGATAAAGGAGGCTTAAAATACCACCCATCTAATTTTACCACTGAAAATGAAAGAAAGCATTTAAAAAAAATAATAAGATCTGTGAAGCCAAAAGAACTTTATTTTCTAAAAGCAATCTGGAGACTGGGGAAAGTATTTTCAGTTTGCACCAAAGACTGTATCCCTTTTATTTTCTACAAAAAGCAATCAGAAGATTGGAGAGACAGAGCCTCCAGTGTAAAATAAAAGCATGCTTCCAGGGAAGTCTGGAGTGTTAGAGATTATAAAGGCAAAAACCACAGGACAGGAGAAAGGAATGAGAGGAGGGAGGAACAGGGTCTTCATTGGATGACGTTTAAGTCCAAAATTACCAGTCTTATTTCATTGGCTGATTCCAGGTGGTTTGTTGGTTGGTGCTAGGTGGTCCAGTGATGGTCAGTTAAAAAAATTTACAACTGCAGTTGCTTTCAGAAACTGTCATTCGACTTTATTGCAGAAAAAGAGGTTTCACAACACTGTCTAAGGACATAAAGAGTGTGACTGCTCCTTCTCTCTGCTATGGCCTTTTGGTTCTGCCCTTATTTTGGAGCTATAGGAAGTCCATTTTGTCTGTTAACTGGAAGCATAATTCCACAAAAGAAAGAATAAATGAAAAACAGAAAGGAAGGGTAATAACAAAGTAGAAAATAGCAATCTTGACACCATTAAAATGCTAAGGTCAATGGAGCAACCAAATGGCCCACTCTAAGGAGAGACAGGTACCTGCAGAAAGATTCAAGATAAAGTCAAATTCAGTTAGGAAGATTTCAGTTTGCTTGATTAGTTAAGTGATTGAGAGTTGATTGTGCAGTAGTAAGAGAGAATGGATCTCCTAGATACTGAAAATCCTGTAATAAATGCAATAAATAAAAAAGTCCTTTTATTTAAAGGTGTCCAACCCTTTAAATAAAAGAACATTTTTCCTTATCTGTGGTGGCAGATATCATGAATATTATGCAAAAAACTTTTTTTTTTAGCTCACAAGCTATTGTTAGTGTTAGTCTATTTTATGTGTGGCCCAAGACAATTCTTTTTTTTTCTCAATGTGACCCAGGGAAGTCAAAAGCTTTTTCTTCAGAAACCCTTCCAGGTGCTCTCAGAAAAAAATGGGAGCATCCTGAGACAGTCTCCCTTGTAGTTTAGACCTGGGACAAAGAAAGGGCAGTTGCTATGGTAGCTTCCACAAAACATGATAACCTGTCCCCCCTATTTTCCAATGGAATGAATGGTTTAGTGTGTGGTAGGAAGGCAATGAAAAATTTGCCACTGAAGGACTTAAGAAAATCTGCTGTAGTTAGGAGAAATAAGACTGTCAAAATCAGAAAATAAAGTACAAGTGATACAGCTCCTATGACTGGAGGAACACCAGGGTCCTTTGCCTCATGCTGAGTTAGATAAAATGACTTGGACACACACAAGGGATTTTACAGAGTGGAGAGTATAATAAGCAAGAAAGGAAGAAGCTCCCCCAGATAGAGACAGAGGGAAGGATCTCCAAACCAAGAGAGGAAACCTTGAATGCAGAGGTGAAACCGGTTATATTAGGAGGCTGGAGGAGGCGGCATCTGATTTGCATAGAGCCCAAGGGATTGGTTTAACCAGGTATGTCACTCACGTGGCCTGGCAACAAAACAGGCCCTCCCACCCTAGCCTTTTAATGTAAAAATGCGGAGTGTCCTGATATCCTTCACACCTGGGGTTATCTGGGGCAGCCATTTATGCTTGGCACCCAGGGTGACAAGAAGAGGGCAAGAATCGCCGTATTGGATGGATCCAGTGTCTAATGCTGACAGTTACGGCAAAGCTTGCCAGCCTGATTCTTCAAGTTGCCTTTCTGCTAGACAAGAAATGTTTCTGGAGCTGCTTTAAAAGAAAAACACCTTGCCAAGGACCCCTTATCCTCTCTATCTGCCTAAAATAATCTTTACATTACATTAATTTAACTGTGTCTTGTATAGGGAAGTTTAAACTTGTAAAAACTCTTGTAATACAAGTAAATTATTATTTTATTTTAATATAAAAGTAACAAATAAATTATCTTTTTGCAAAATAAAAATGCCCAAAGTATGCATTTCTTACATATTTCAAGATGGCTATGCAGAGGGCCTGTGGACAAGAATATCCCACAAAGTTGCCTCTTGTGAGAGAGATTTGCATCTCTACAGAAAATCTGCATCAATGAAACAAACAGACAGGATTTCTCTGAGGCTCTTGCCCTATCCAAATCTAGAGAAGATGAAATAAGAGTTTGATATCTTTGAAAATCTGACAAAGAACATGTACAATAGTCTACCATCTATTCTTTCTGAGGACTGCTCCTTGTGAGGTCTCATCCGCCTAACAAGGTCAACATTGCCCATGCTTTTCGTCTTCTCCCTCCTGTAACATGTCTTGCCATGCTCTAAGCCATTTTTCTTTCAACCTCAAGATGGTATAAAAGCATCAACCATTTGACCATTTAATTTTTTCATATTTTGTATAACTTTCATAATTCTATGCACATTAAAATATTTGTACACCTTTTTCCTATTAATCAGCCAATTATCAGTATTTTTCATAGATTTGAATTGTCAAAACTTCAGGAGAAAAATTTAAACTTCCCTATACAGACAGAATTAAGTTAATGTAATGTAAAAATTACATTTTAGGCCAGGCATGGTGGCTCTCGCTGCAATGCACGCACTTTGGGAGGCTGAGACTGTTGTAGGTAGCCAGGCATGAGCAGAGCTGGAGAGGCTCTCCGTCAACCCATTAGAAATGTTGAGAAATGGTTCGGCATTTATCACATTGCCTCTTAAAAATGATAATTCGGCACCTCCAGAAAGGGGTTATGTCCTGATGTTCCACATTAAAACGTTAATTGACTGCAGGCCCCAGGGAGAAGCAACTTCCTGGACATGTGTTTTAAGAGACAAAAATGGTGAAATATGATCTTCTGAAGGTACATTCTACCAGTAAAGGGAGGAAAGCCTGACATGGCCATGCATATAACTCCCTAAACACACTGTCCATGCTCAGTTCCAAAGGAAAGCATTGGGCATATGTGAAACCCACTCTAAGGGAAGAATTGTGGGAAAGAGGCAGTCTTATAAAAGTCCTAGGATCATGGTTCAACGGACTACTTGACCTCTCTCTAATCTTCACGAACCTGCTTGGGTCTTTTCCAAGACCACTTTCTTGTTCTAAGGCCCTTTAAAATAAACTTTTATCCCTGCTCTGGAATTTGCCTCAATGTCTTTTTCTGCTTTATGTCCCTCAGTCGAATTCTTTCTTCGGAGGAGGCAAGGACTAAAGTTGCCGTGAATCCTCACAGATTTGCTGCCGGCAATGCGGGGTAAGTCAGATCTCTTCCACTGGTAAGAAGACAGGAGGATTGGTTGAGACTAAAAGTCTCCAGCCTGGGCAACATAGGCAGAGCCTGTGTTGCAAAAAAAAAAAAACTTAAAAAAGAAATTATTGGCATGTTGGCATGTGCCTATAGTTCCAGGTCCTGAGAAGCTAAGATGAGAGGATCACTTGAGCCCAGGAGTTCAAAGCTGCACTGATGGCACCATGATGGCACCACTGTACGTCAGCCCAGGCAACAGAGCAAGACCTCGTTTTATATGTATATAATATACACGTGTGTGTGTGTGTGTGTGTGTGTGTGTGTGTGTGTGTGTGTGTTAGTTACAGGGAAGGGATCATGATTCCTCAGGGGTCTGTCTATGGCATACTCATAGACCCCTCAGGGCTGCTAGTTACCCATTTTTATGTTTATTTCTTGATTATGTGCTAAACATGGGGTGGATTATTCATGTCTCCCCTTTCCAGACAATATACGGCAAGTTCCTGATGTTGCCATGGCATTTGTCAACTGTGATGGCACTGGTGGGAGTGTAGCAGTGAGGACAATCAGAGGTCACTCTCATGGTCATCTTGGTTTGAGGGGGTTTTAGCTAGCTTTTTTACTGGAATCTGTGTTATCAGCAAGGTCTTTATAACTTGTGTCTTGCTCCAACCTCGTATCTCATCCTGTGACTTAGAATGCCTTAACCATCTGGAAATGCAGCCCAGTAGGTTTCAGCCTCATTTTATCCAACTCCTATTCAAGATGGAGTTGCTCTGGTTCACATACCTCTGACATAATATGTACAATGTAGCCTTTGGGACATACATAAACAAAAAACAAGGTTCTAGTGTAAGTAAAATTTGAACTGAACTTTTTTTTTTTTTTCTGTAAGTTTTCTGTCAAACTTAGGAGTAAGGGTACAGATAAAAACACTCCATCACTAAAGAAGGTGCAGGATAACATGCTGTACTCAGAACTATGCCAGGATGGGCAGGAGCGCTGAGATCAGTTTCTAAAACTCAGAACACAAAGACTGCCTACGGCTAAGGCTTGATCAGCAGGGACTGAGGAACTGTCACACTTGAGAGGAGACTAGGGAGGCAAGAAAACTAACACAGGTAGAATCCTGGATTGGATCCTAGAATAGAAAAAAATAAAAGGCACTCCTGGGAAAACTGGTACAATTTAAATGAGAAAAGAAAAATAGCTCAGAGCAGTCTGAGTTATGTGAGGTACCCAGATCCAGAGAGACATGAGTATGGAACTTCAGTCATCTCTCCCACCCCACACTGCCTCCTCTCTGCTGCCATGCCTGGGGGCCACTGTTGGAAGTTATTCTGTTCCTGACTAGGTGTCTCATTCACTGTCTTCAAGCTCCTGGAATTTGTAATAAAAAGAACAATGTGCAGCCAATAAATAGCTTATATTATTTTGATGTAAATTCTTGGCAGCCAACTCAGGAAATGCCTCTTACTTTTCTTTAAAAATTCACTTTGAACTGCCACAAATCAAAGTATATATTCAGGGCAACTTGAATCTGTATTCCTGGAATGCAAACCTCAGGCTTCACCCAAATACTCTTCACTTTCATTAATTTTGCCTCAGCTTTGTTGGGGGCTTAGATGTCCCCAATATGGCATTTTGACATACTAAACTAAAGAAACCTCAAAGTCTGTGACCTACATTCTCTAAACTCCCCTAAAAAAGTTGAAGTTTCGCTTCCTAATATCCAGACCCATTAAGAACAATTGTTCCTTCTTCTGCTTCTTTTTTTCTCATTATCTATTGCAGAAAAAAGATCAAGATGTGACCATACCTGAGCAGGTCTTTCTAGAATTATAATGACTATCCCCAATGATTATTTAAATTCCAAAGAAAACTATTAACAAGGTAACCCCTGTTCCTTGATCTATTCATTCCCTCATTCCCCTTAACAATCATTTATTTACCTTCAGTAGAATTCCTTTTTTTCCCTCTTTCTCCCTTCCACACCCATCTTCATTTTGGTAGCATACTGCTAGTTTGTAATAACTTAACAATAACAAACGGTGTATAAAGAATGTAGAGAAATTCACCATATCATGCTTATAATCACTGCACCAGCCCGAATTATTACAAATAGAAAGTTGAAAAATTAATTTTTTAACTGCCCAATGGATTCACCTTGCCTGCTACCTAGATAGAACTGATTTATCAAGACAGAGGGATTACACTGGAGAAAGAGTAATTTTTGCAGGGCTGGCTGTACAGGAAACCAGAGTTTTGCTATTACTCAATTCAATCCCCACAAGCAATCAGGGATTGGGAATCAGAGTTCTAAAAGATATTTGGTGGCAGGGGCTTGGGAAGCAGGGAGTGCTGATTGGTTGGATTGGAGATGGAATCTTAGGGGTTGAAATGAGATTTTTTGTTCCTGGGTGGGATCGCAGAACAATTTGAGCCAGGTTACCAGTCTGGGTGGTGTCAGCTGATCCACTGAGCACAGGGCCTCAAAAATATCTCAAGCACTGATCTTAGGTTTTTTTAATAGTGATGTTATATCCAGGAGAAGTTTGGGAAGAAAGTTCAGAATCCTCCAGACAGAGGCCACATGACCCCTAAATCATTTTTAATCTTGTAGGTAATTTGTTAGTCCTACAAAAGCAGACCAGTTCCTGGGCAAGAAGCGAGTTTTTGCAGGAACGGGCTATTATCAATTTTATTTCAGAGTCAAAATATAAATAAAATTTCTTCCCAAGGTTAGTTTGGCCTACACCCAGGAATTAACAAGGGCAGCCTCCAGATGGAGTTGGTTAGGTCTGATTTCTTTCACTGTCATAATTTCCTCAGTTATAATTTTTGCAAAGGCAGTTTCAATGTTACCTCTGTTTACAATAAAATGTAGAAAATGAAGCCAATACCTGATATAACTAACATAAGAAACTTACTAATATAAAATTGTCTGAGTATATTTTATCATATTTGTGTACATAAAATACAACATAGATATTTTAATTTACAATTAGTTAACTTACATACTGTAACTTTTATTACATTTAATTTATCATTAGGCAGAAACTATTTTCAATCAGTTGTGAATTAGCTCTAAATTAGCTAATTTCTCTGTTTTATGTTTTCAATAAAGTTTCAGGAACAGGTTAAAAAATATGTCATTAAAGTCTTCTAAAGTCTTTCACTCCTGTTCTGAAATATGCATATAACTTTATAATTTCTTTTAATATTTCTTCACAAACACTTAAATAATTAATAAAATGAGATGAAGCTAAAACATGCAGCACTCAACTTTTATAACCTTCACACTCTTTTTTTTTTTTCTTTTTTGAGATGGAGTTTCACTCTTGTAACCCAGGCTAGAGTGCAATGGCATGATCTCAGCTCACTGCAACCTCCACCTCCTGGGTTCAAGCAATTCTCCTGCCTCAGCCTCCCGAGTAGCTGGGACTGCAGGCATGAGCCAGCTAATTTTTGTATTTTTAGTAAAGATGGAGTTTTGCCATGTTGACCAAGATGATCTCGATCTCTTGACCTCGTGATCCACCCACTTTGGCTTCCCAAAGTGCTGTGATTTACAGGCGTGAGCCACTGCACCCAGCCACCTTCATACTTTTAAAGATCAGGCTAGTTATTCTGTAGAATGTCTCCTAACTAGCTTTTTCAGAATTTTTCGTGGTAAATTCAGGTTATACATATCAAAATATTTCAAAAACAATGAAATATTTGAAAAAAATTACAGAAAGAATTGTGTGTGAGTCTTGATATAGCAAATAATTTTGACTTGTTCCTATGTTGATGTGGTTCACTTTAATCACTTTGTTAGAAGGTGTACATTTACTCTTTTCCCTATATAATTAATGGGTTCTGTTCCCCATTGTATTAGTCCATTCTCACACTGCTAATAAAGACACACCTGACAATGGTTAATTTATTTTAAAAAAGAAGTTTAATGGACTCACAGTTCCACATGGTTGGGAGGCTTGACGATAATGATGGAAGGTGAAAGGCACGTCTAACATCGCGGCAGACAAGAGAGAACCTGTGAAGGAGAACTCTTTATAAAACCATGAGATCTTATAAGATGCGTTTACTATCATGAGAACAACACAGGAAAGACCTTCCCTCATGATTCAATCACCTCCCACGGGGTCCCTCACACAACACATGGGAATTTTGGGAGCTACAATTCATGATGATATTTGTGTGGGAACACAGCCATATCATATCATTCCACCCCTGGCCCCTCACAAATCTCATGTCCTCACATTTTACAGCCAATCATGCCTTCCTAACAGTCCCCAAAGTCTTAACTCATTGGCATTAACTCAAAAGTCCACAGTCCAAAGTCTCATGTGATTCAAGGCAAGTCCCTTTTACCTATGAGCCTGTAAAATCAAAAGCAAGTTAATTACTTCCTAGATACAATGGAGCTACCAGCATTGGGTAATACAGCCATTCCAAATGAGAAAAAATGACCAAAACAAAGGGGCTACAGGCCCCATACAAGTCTGAAATCCAGCAGGGCAGTCAAATATTAAAGTTCCAAGATGATCTTCCTTGACTCACATCTCACATCCATGTCATGCCGATGCAAAAGGTGGGTTCCCCTGGTCTTGGTCATCTCTGCCCCTGTGCCTGTGCAGATTATAGTTCCCCTCCTGGCTGCTTTCATGGGCTTCCACTGAGTGTCTGTGGCTTTTCCAGCTGCAGAGTGCAAGTTGTTGGTGGATCTACAGTTCTGGCATCTGAAGGACTGTGGCCCTTTTCCCACAGCTCCACTAGGTGATGTCCCAGTAGGGACTCTGTGTGGGGGTTCCAACCCCACATTTCCCTTCTGCACTGTCTTAGCAGAGGTTCCCATAAGGGCCAGTCCCTGCAGTAAACTTCTGCATTGGCACCCAGGCATTTCCGTACATCCTCTGAAATCTAGGTGGAGGTTCCCAAACCTCAATTCTTGACTTCCATGCACCCACAGGCTTAAAACCGGTGGAAACTGCCAAGACTTTGACTTGCACCCTTTGAAGCAACAGACCAAGTTGTGCCTTGGGTCTTTTTAGCCATAGCTGGAGTAGCTGGGATGCAGGGCACCATGCTCCTAGGCTGCACAGAGCAGGGGTGCCCTGGGCCCAGCACACGAAAATACTTTTTCCTTATTGGCCTCTGGGCCTATGATGGGAGAGGCTTCTTATTTATTTATTTATTTATTTATTTATTTAGAGACAGAATCTTGCTGTGTCACCCAGGCTGGAGTGTAGTGGCCCTATCTTGGCTCACCATAACCTCTGCTTCCCAGGTTCAAGCGATTCTCTTTCCTCAGCCTCTTGAGTAGCTGGGATTACAGGTGTATGCCACCACGCCCCACTAATTTTTATATTTTTAGTAGAAATGGGGTTTCACCATGTTGGTCAGGCTGGTCTTGACCTCCTGACCTCGTGATCCACCCACCTCAGCCTCCCAAAGTGCTGGGATTACAGGCGTGAGCCACTGCATCAGGCGGATGGGAGAGGCTTCTGTGAAAACCTCTGACCTGGCCTGGAGACATTTTCCCCATTGTTGTGGGGATTCACATTTGGCTCCTAGTTACTTATGCAAATTTCTGCAGCCAGCTTGAATTTCTCCTCAGAAAATGGAGTTTTCTTTTCTATTACATTGTCAGGCTGCAAATTTCCTGAACTTTTATGCTCTTTTTCCATTTCCTAAATCATCTCCCTCAAGTTCAAAGCTTCACACATCTCTCAAGCAGGGGAAAATGCCACCAGTCTCTTTGCTAAAACATCTAGAATTACCATTACTCCAGTTCCCAACAAGTTCCTCATCTGCTTCTGAAACCATTTCAGCCTGAATTTCATTGTCCATATCATTAACAGCATTTTGGTCAAAGCCATTCAACACACCTCTAGGAAGTTCCAAACTTTCCCACATTTTCCTGTATTCTTCTGAGCTTTCCAAACTGTTCCAACCTCTGCCTGTTACCACGTTCTCGAGTCACTTCCACAGTTCAGGTATCTTTACAGCAGTGCTCCACACTCTACCTGTACTACTTTACTGTATTAGTCTATTTTCACTCTGTTGATAAAATATACCCAAGACTGCGTAATTTCTGAAGAAAAAGAGGTTTAATGGACTCAGTTCCATGTGGCTGAGGAGGCCTCATAATTAAGGCAGAATTTGAAAGGCATGTCTTGCATAGTGACAGACAAGAGAGAATCTGTGCAGGGGGATTCCTCTTTATTAAACCATCAGATATCATGACACGTATTCATTGCCATGAGAACAGCAGGGAAAGACCTGCCCCCGTGATTCAATTACATCCTTCTGTGTCCCTCCCATGATCACATGGTAATTGTGGGAGCTATAATTCAAGATGAGATTTCAGTGGGGACACAGCCAAACCACATCACTTATATATTATATGTTCTCATATATAATTAATTTAAAATAGGATTCTAACCACAAGAGAAATTTAACAAAGCTGACTCCATCTTGCTTCTAACTTTGCAAGATAATTGGCCTTTGCTTATTTCTGCACACAGGCCAAGCTACCTATGGGAAGAATTCAGTTTATAGTCTAAGTTTAAAGACTATAATCTGGAATTTTATAATAAAAATCCCTTCCCAAAACTAACCGCCCAGAAGGCACAGAGGGTATGAAACACAAGTAACATTGTTATTATGAAGATTTACAGAAGCATTGTGACCTGACCAGTGATAAAGAATTTTTGCAAGCTCTTTGGACCTTAGCTGTTGTCCAGATGTTTGTTGCCTCCAGTCACCTACTGAACTTAAAACCCCTTTTTGTTCCCTCTTTCCCTAGCATAAAAAGAGAATAAGGTTATATTAACTTAAGATTATCTTCTCGGTTTGCTGGCTTTCAGAAATAAAGTTGCTATCCTTGTCCCTGCACACTGTCTCTTGACTGATTGGCTGTCATGCAGTGAGCAGTGCAAGCTTTCGACTTAAAAACAAGGATCTTTGAAAGTATATAAATATTGTGTCCCTCATAGAAACTTTCCATTCATTTATTTATATGAGTGTTTTTTCAGTTTGGACTCATAATTTCTAGTATGAGTCAATACGTTTTCACCCGTCATTATCATTGAGAACACATGAAAGGACTGCTATTACGTCTCTCTGCAGCTTTCTGTTGGCTGCTTATATTCTTACATTACCCTTTTTACAATTTATTCCTGCTTGCATCTCCTCTCAAAAATATTTACATTTTCTTTGTTTTTCCAGTCTCATGAGATTATCAGAATTCTGTTGATTTTTCTGCCTCAGCATAGCAGCTCTATGCTGAGGCTCTCCCCCTGGATTTAAACAAAAATAGGCAAATGCCTTCGGAGAAGAAGCCACTTCTTCAGATTTTCAGAAAATCTGCCTACTTCTCTGCTGTTCCCTCTCTCTGAGATATTGGTCCATAAGTTGTTTGCCTTGGGAATTCTATGTTGCATTCAAATAAATGTTTGATATTGAATCCAAATTTTCTAGGTGCTCTAAGAAGAAACATTGTTGTGCTACAATCCACACTCTAATAAATGAAAAGTATTTTTGTTTAAGAATATAGTATATCTTATACTAAAGATAAACTATATTCTCTGGTAAGTTTAGGTTTTAAAATTCAATATTTTAAGTGAAAGATACATACATATTACTTACCTAAAACCTAATAAAAATAAATGTTAGTTCATGTATATGATGACTCCACACATAAATGCAACTATAAGAAATTAAACAATTGAGGGACAACTTTCCCTAGGAAATGGTTTGTGTTAAATTTCCTGACATCAAAATAGATATTTCACACTCTAAAATTTTACTTTAAAATCTCTTTAATCTTTATCCTTTAAAGACAGGCAAACTGTAAGATTGGATGTTAGAAAAAATAAAAGAAAATTAGCAATAATAACCCTATTACATTTAATTTTTCTCAAACCTCTAATCACATTAATCCAATGATTAATATAAATAGATATCAAAATGTGACAGCTATTTTTAGAAGCATATTAATAAAAACATTCATTACATGTAAGATAGACAGAGATTATCTAAAATAATCCCATAATGTTAACATTAAAGAGAGAGTGATGATTTAAATAACAAACATCGTCACCATCAGCTTCTGGTTATATATTTACTTGAGATGTGATTATCTATATGTCTTTATATAATTTTCAGTTGAGAAGGGACCTATGAGATTTTAATCCTCCCAATCTTCAACTGTATCAAGTTAAGACTCTTAAAGATCTGCTCACGGTAAAACCTCTTAGCACCCAAGGAAATATAATTAGTGCATTTATATATCAGAGTTGAGAATTATAATATTTGTGTTGCTTTGGGGATAACTCAATCAATTGAAGTTCTGTATGAATTTCATCTCCAACTTGCCAGATCCAGCTCACTTGCACCATGAACTAGCAGACTTTGGGCATTTAATATAAATATTATTTTATAAATTTTTATTTGGGAAATATTTCAGTTAAATAAAGCAATAAATCTTACGTTAAAAACAGCAATTTATAAAACCAGATAAATATGCAATTCTCATTTATTTTTATACCAAGAGCAATAATAGTATTCTAAATCAAAATTGATAATACCTAATTAGAAAAATATAATCACACAAGGCTTTAAAAATCTCTTTCATAGAACTTTATTATGCATTATACAACAAAAGGTATTAAGCATGAGTTTATATTCATTAGAAAATATTGTTATAAATTCTATATAATTAAAAAATTGCAGGTTGATGTATTAACCTCAGGAAAAATAATTGAACACTAAATATTGAATTAATAAATCATCAATTAATTAAATAAAATGTAAATATAAAAATAAACTTAGTATAATAGTACAGAAAGAATATGATATTACCTCTCTTCAATTGCAGCAATTTCCCTATATATTAGAAGTAACCCCTACACTGAATTAGATCTGAATATGCACACATACACACAAACACACACACAGAAAGAGAGAGAAAGAGAGAGGGTAGACAGGTTTGTTTTTATTACCCTATAAGCTCCTAGGATATATAGAAACTAAACAATATGAGAAAAAACACACTTTTCAGATTTAGCTGCCTCCATGGTTATGAATGAAACTTCTATCAATAAGATTTATTTTCACAAAATTTGGATTCAAGAAGCTGAGTGAAGCCTAGACATGATGAACTTAAATAAATACATGACAAAGTTCATCGTAAATAAGTTTCTGAAATAAAGACAAAGAAAAAATTTTGAGAGCAGCCAAAAAAAATTATACACTATAGGTGAAAAAATCATTTGAATAATGGAAATCATGTAGGTTAGAAAAAACTAGTATCAATTGTTTTCAAGTGCTGAAAGAAAAGAACTGTTAACTGAATTCTACATCCAGCAAAGGTATACATCAGAAATGAAGGGGAAATCAAGACATTGTCATATTAATTAAAATTAAGATTTTGTTTTACCAGCATATTTATTAGAAAAGAATGGCTAAATGAGGTCTTCTAAACACATAGGAAAGAAAACAGAAGATATCTTGAAACATCAGAAGAAAAAAGATGGTAGGCAAAAATATGATAAAATATTATAGGCTTAGCTTTTCCCTCTGACTTTTCTAAATTATATTAGATGGTTGAAGCAAAAATTATAAAACTGTCTCATGAGGTTCAAAATGGAGATGCAGGAAATATTTAAGACAATAATATTATAAATAGGAAAATGTAAAAGGAGACAGAGAGGTAGGATTTATTCCACTCAAATTGGTGAAATAACAATAGCCATAAACTTTCACAGGACAGAATATATTAAGTGCCCACAAAACACATACCAAAATAGGTAATATTCCAAGTCATAAAACAAACTTCAGCAAACCTCAAAGAAGCTAAAAGAATTGAAATAATACTTGCTCACAATTGATTCAAACTAGAAATCAATAACAGAATTACAACAACAAAAATCCTTTTAAATAAAATATGGTTTAAAGAGGAAATTTCAGAAGAAAGCCAAAGCATACATTTAACCATATTAAAATGAAAATACAATATAGCAAAATTTAAAATTAAACAGGTAAGATTCATCAAACTAAAAAGCTTTTGCACAGCACAGGAAACAACAAAGTAAAGTGAAAATCTATTGACTAGAAGAAAATATTTGCAAGCCAAATCAGATGAGTAATTAATATTTAAAAAATTTAAATTCTTACTATTCAATAGCAAAACAAGTAAATATCCTGATTTAAAATGGGCAAAAGATCTGAATAGACATTTCTCCAAAGAAGACATACATATGGTCAATAAGTATATGAAAAAGGGATGATTAACATCACTTAACAGGAGCAAAATGCAAATTAAAACCACAATGAGATATCATCTCACACCGCTTAGGATAGTTATTACAAAACAAAAAATAAATAAATGTTTGTGAGGATATGGAGAAAATTATATATTATTGTTGGGAATGTAAAATAGGGTGGAAATTCTAGTAAACAATTGGACAGTTTCTTAAAAAACTAAACATGTTACTTCTATATGGCTCACCAATTGCATTCTAGAAACTATCACAGAAAAATGAAAATGTATACTAACATGTAAAGTTGTATAAGAATATTTTAGCAGTTTTATTAATAATATGCAAAAAAGAAAACAGAAACCAAATATGCTGCAATGATTGAGCTGTGGTAGAGTCATACCATGGAATACTATTAACCAATAAAAATGAACTAGCTGGTCATACAGCTAACAAGGGACATGAAGGACCTCTTCAAGGAGAACTACAAACCACTGCTCAAGGAAATAAGAGAGGACACAAACAGATGGAAAAACATTCCATGCTCACAGTTAGGAAGAATCAATATTGTGCAAATGGCCATACTGCCCAAAGTAATTTATAGATTCAATGCTATTCCTATCAAACTACCATTGACCTTCTTCACAGAACTGGAAAAAAACACCTTAAACTTCATATGTCATTAAAAAAAAAAAAAAAAAAAAAAAAAAAAAAAAAAAAAGCCTGCATAGCCAAGACAATCCTAAGCAAAAAGAACAAAGGTGGAGGCATCATACTACCTGACTTCAAACTATACTGCAGGGTCACAGTAATCAAAACAGCATGGTACTGGTACATGGTACTGGTACCAAAACAGAAATATAGACAAATGGAACAGAAAAGAGGCCTTGGAAGTAATGCCACACATCTACAACTATCTCATCTTTGACAAACCTGACAAAAACAAGCAATGGGGAAAGGATTTCCTGTTTAATAAATGATGTTAAGAAAACTGGCTAGCCATGTGCAGAAAGCTGAAACTGGACCCCTTCCTTACACATTATACAAAAATTAACTCCAGATGGATTAAAGATTTAAACATAAGACCTAACTCCATAAAAATTCTAGAAGAAAACATAGGCAATACCATTCAGGAAATAGGCATAGGCAAGGACCTCACGACAGTATTATAATTTATGAGGCTATTCTCATATATGTGATCCATCCCTTACTGAAACATCATTATGTGGAGAATAGGGCATAGATCATAAACAGGCACATGTTCTCTTGCAAGACAGAGAGAATTTTCAGCCAGGAAGAAAACTCTGGCCTTTTAGGAGAGAAATGGGTCACTTCAGAGGACTCATAGGTTTAAGGAAAATAAAAGAATTCAGGGGTTTTGAGTGCATGATTCCCGCCTGCCCACACCCCAAATCTCAGGGGTTTACTCTTTCCAGTCAGGGAAGGCATACTTGGGATAGACTGCTGGGGATGATAATTCACAACCTTCATTGAAGTACTGCTGTAATTATAATATGCCACAGGTCTTAGTGATTTCTACCCTTTATCTAAAAGAGTGACTTTTTTTTACTGGCTTTGATGCTATCTGATTTTTGCATTTTGATTTAATTTGGTAATTAATCACCCTCAGATAAGCATTGTTTTTCTTTAGTACATCAGCAATGTTCAACAATAGTCCTTATATTTATTTTTGAATAATTAGTGTTGTTCTGAAGCTCTCAGAAGTCTGAGATACCACACGTAGCAGGGCATTTCCTTCAACAGATGTACCACACCAACCAGTTATCACTGGTGGAAGTTTTAGCAGTTTCACTGTCACTTTGAACCATGGTCTATTTGTGATTCATCTTTAACTGGTGAGTGATTGAGTCCTCATTGCAATTGGTGATGCCTATGGCAATATACTGAAACAAGTATCAGACACAAAAGATATACTTGGAAATATAAATAAGGTACGTAATCGAAAGCATAGTACTCCTGGGGTTCAGAGCCCCAACAGGTGGTACTCTGCCTAGGTCTATGAGCAGTAATGTATTCAGCTTTAGCCACACAAATTCTTCCTCTTTGTGTGTATACCAATTTATATTCTTGCCAGCAATATTCAAACTTCTCAAAATACTTGCCAGCCTCTTTTTCATTTCAGTTGTTATTTTAGATTTATAATAATATCAATTTTTAGTTTAGCTTTTTATTTTCTAATGGTTATTAAAGAATTTAGCATTTTTTCAAAAATTATAACAATTTAAATTCCTTTTTGGGGAAACAACCAATTTTCTTATGAATTATGTGCTTTTTTATTATTAATTTTTTGGAGCTTTATATTTCAGAAGTAAATTTGAGTAAAATTACTTAATGTATCCATTTTATGTTTTATTGAACTTTAACAATTGCATTTTTTATATCTGATTGTCATATCATTGTCTATCTCAAATAATCAAGTTATATTACATATTTTTTCTCGAAAGCTTTATTGTTTTACCTTTCATTTTTGGGTCAACTGTACATTATTTCATTATCTTCTGGCTTTCATTGCTTATTTTGAGAAAAGAAAATTCTTGTTCTTCCTCTGATGTTAAACTGTGAAGCCATATTGCTCTACACTTTGGGGTAATGTTAAGACATGCTTAACGTAGTAGTTCTTATAATTATCTCTTTTAGAATCTGTATAGTTTTAGGATTTTTGTAATGTGTATAGTGTCCTTTCTAAGTTTGGGAGTTTGGGTGTATTTTGAGTCCTATACTTTTTTAACATTGCTTCTAAAATCACACAAAATTTTAAGAATATTTTATATAATTCTTTTTTCTTTTTCTTCAGAAACCAAATTTTATGGGAAAAAAACTTTTTTCTCTCTCAAAAACTATATTTTGAACTGTTCTTTTTTATAATTCTTCTTTTTTCTGAATGTCTTGTTACAATAACCTAACATAGGTCCATGATTACTGTATGAGTGAATCATGGCCAGAGATATTAAGAAGTCATTGAATATTTTCAGCAGTGGAATGACATTCTCAGATCTACATCTTAAAAACAATACTTTTCTTGTACTATTATTTTAAAAAATTAATTACTAAAATCAGGAAAGATATTTAAATGTTTTCCACTAGTCAGATAAGTAATGGGAGTAATCAGGAGAGGGGGAATCAGATGGGGGAAAATACTATGAACTTAACTGTTAATCCAAATTCAAAATTAGTCTTTATTATTTGTGATGAGAATGTAGTAAATCTGTTTCTTACAAAGATTAAAATATGTTTAGGGTAAGTTATTAAAATCAAAACTATTCTCAGTGAAATTATTACCATAACAATACAGAGGAGACAACTGTTCTTACAAATTTCTTATAGCAGCACACTGATTTGCCTGTTATTAGTTCCCATATTTAAACAGTATTGATAATGTGAAAATATTATATACAACCCTTTAATTTAAACAGAGTTGTGCCAAAATTGGTGTTATTTCTGCCAAAATATTGCAGATTATGAGCAAAAGAAATAAGCAAAACAAAATAAAATCAGTAACACATTCCCCAGGCACGAAACAGTAAACTGAAAGAGGAAAGTCTGTTTTTAGTGTATCATGACAGACCACAGCAGGGTTCTTCATGGGAAATGCTACAAGACATATTTCAATTGAAGGAATAAGCTTTAATAGGAATTCAATTTTACACATAAATGTATACTGTCTGATAATCTCAAATCTATTTATTCAACAGCTGGATCTCAGGATTAGAATGAAGATGACAGAGGCATAGAGAATTATGTTCCTACAGAGTCAGAAAAATCCCATTAACTTTTAATGACCTACTATTCTTAGGCTTTTAGTTTAAAACTATGACATAACCTACTGGTTATTTTGTTTTATTTTATGAGTTAGATTCAGATTATACAAAATGAGTTGCACGTATGTTATTAATAATAGTCATTTTAATTTAGAGAGTCAGTCCAAGGCCAGGGTAGGTATTTAGAGACTAATTTAGAAGTGGCACAGAGAAACCTAAAGGATAATGTATGCAAACAGGAAAGTTTTGAATGTCATCAAAATTCATAGTAGTATACATCTAGAAATTAAATCTCAGTGCTATGGTAGTTCCTGTACCAGTCAATACTTTCTTGGTTCATCTATCTGCACAGCTGTCATCTTACAACAACAACAAAGCCTTTTATGACCAGCTAATGGTCTATGTTATTAGTTTAATTATTGTCTGGCCACTTAGAGACTCAACTTATTGGAAAGCAAATGGTGATTACCACAATTGAAAACTCCCTTGGCTCACATTTTATTCTGGACACTATCTCATAGATTTATTACTTTGATGTTTTATATAAAGAAAAGTTTAAACATTTTATTATTGAATTTTGTGATATATACAATAAGGCTGAAATATTTCTTTTCCAAATGATGAGTCTTAGAAATTTTTCTCTGCTTGATTACTTATCGGCATTAGATGATGCTACAATTAAAAAATAACAATTCTCATTGTGTTGTGGATACTGTTCTAAATGTTTTATATGTATACGTTTTTATAAGACTTGGGTTATTCCTTAATAGGAGAGGGAGGCAGAACAAGATGGCTGACTAGAACCCTCTTGCAATCATCCTTCCACAACACCACCAAATTGAACAACTATATACACAAGAAAGGACCTTCAGTAATAACCAAAAAAATCAGATGAGCCATTGCTGTACCTAATTTTAATATAAAACCAAAGAAAGAGGCATCAAAGAGGGGAGAAAACAATCTTACAATGCTCACACCATCCTTTGCCCATCCCATATCAGCACCGTGGAGAGGAGCTTGTACTCTTCAGGAAGGAAGAGTTGAGTGTGAGTCAATGCAATGTAACTCAGTGCTGACCTGTCATGGCAAAACACAACATAGGGGAGAATTTTGTTGCAACTCACAGAGGGAGCATTTAGACCAGCCCAAGGCCAGAGAGGAATTTTCTGCCTCAGCTCATGAGACTAAGTTCTGGCTGGCTCCACCACTGGTTGACTAACATAGCCTGCAGCTAAGAATAAACTTGAGTGGTAGACAAAAAGAATTGCAGTCCTTGGGCAAGCCTTGGTGCTGTGCTGGTCTCAGAAGTAGTGGCCTTGGGGTACATAGGATCCAGTGCAACACTAGCTGTGACGGGCAAGGGAGTATTTACATGACCTGTTTACCAATTCCAGGAAGTGCAGGTCAAAGAGAGACTCCTCTGCTCGGGGAAAGGAGAGGGAAGAGTAAAAAGAACTTACGTCCTGCAACTTGAGTACCAGGTCAGTGACAGTAAAGCACCAAGTAGATTCCTAAAGTTTCCAATTCCAGGTCTTCACTTCTGGATAGCATTTCTACATCCATCCTGGACCAGAATGGAATGTGCTGCCAGGAAGGGAAGAATCCATCAAAGCAAGATCCAACATCTAGTGACTAATAGCCCTTGGGTCTTGAATAAACATCACTGGTAGCCAGATAATAATCACCACGGGTCTTGTGCAAAATCTCAGGTGTGACCCAGTGCTGTGCCAGCTGTGGTGGCCACAAGACTGCTCATGTAACCCCTCTCCCAACTCCAGCCAGCCCAGAATGTAGAGATTCTTATGCTGATTGGGGGAAAGAGAGGGAAGGGAGCAAGATATTTTGTCTGGTAACTCAGTAAACTCTCTCCCATCTTACCCAACCCTACTAAAGTGGTGCCTCTAGGAGTTGGCAAGAATCAGAGCATTCTTGGGCTTAGGACATCTCTTAGTGCTGATATGGCTGCAGTGACCACAAGTTTAAATCGCAACACTCAATCTTCTCGGAATACGTAAAAAACCTGCTAAAGAAAGATGTTTACAAACAAGCCCAGACTGCAAAGACTGGAATAAATACCTAATTCTTGAATGCCCAGACACCAACAAATGTTCACAATCATCAAGCACATCCAGGAAAACACAATCTCACCAAATTAAATAAGGTGTAAATGGAATGACTAAGAAATGTGATCTTTCAGAGACTTCAAAATAGTGGTCTTGAGCAAACTAAGTGAACTTCAAGGTACCCAGAGAAGAAATTCTAAATTCTATCACAGAAATCGAAATAATTTTTAAAAGCAAGCTGAAATTCTAGAGCTGAAAAACTTAACTGATAAATTGAAAATATGTATGAGTCTCTCAACAGCAGAACTAATTCAACAGAATAAAACAAATAGTGCCTTTGAAGACAGCCTATATGAAAATACAGTCAGAAGAGAAAAAGAAAACATAGAAAAAAAAATGAAACATGTCTACTGGATCTAGAAAAATAGCCTCAGAAAAGCAATTCTAAGAGTTATTGGCCATAAAGAGGACATAGATGGTGAGATCTGAGTAGAAAGTTAATTCAAAGGAATAAGAACAGAGAACTTTCCAAGCCTATAGGTAAATAGGAATATCCAGATAGAAAAAAGTCATAGAACTCCAGGAAGATTCAACCCTAATAAGACTGCTTCAAGACATACATTAATTAAACTGCAAAACATTAGAAATAAAGAGTCCTAGAAGCAGTAAGAGAAAATAAGCAAATCACAAATAAAGGAGCTCCAATATGCCTGGCAACATACTTCTAAGCAGAAACCTTGTGGGACATGAGAAAGTGGGACATGAGAAAATATTCAGTGCTGAAGGAAAAGTATTTTCAACATAGAATAACATATCCAGCAAAATTATCCTACAAACAGGAAATAGAAGTAACGATTTTTTTCCAGGTAGACAAAAAAAAAAGCTAAGGGAAATTTTTCAGCACAAGACCTGTTTTACAAGATATGCTAAAGGAAATTTTTCAGTTTGAAAGGAGAGGACATTAATGAATAACCAGAAATCACCTGAAGGTATAAAACTCAATACTGATAGTAAGTACATAAATACAGATAGTTTAACACTCATATCTTTAATATAAGACAGAAAGACAAACCTATCAAAAACAATAACTACAATAATTTTTAAAAGATAGTCTAAAAGGATATGAATAAAGACAACAAAAATTTGAAAAGTTAGATGATTGAAGTTAAAGTGTAGAGTTTTAAATTTTTCTCTTTGTTTACTTTTATCGTCATTTATTGGTAATCAAAATTAAGTTGTCATCAGTTTAAAATAATTGGTTATAAGATGTTATTTGCAAGCCTTTGTAACCACAAAACTGTAACTAATCACAGATAACACAGAAAACTAAAAGCTATAAATTATACTACAAAAAAATCATTTACACAGAAGAAGACATAAGAAAGGAAGGAAGAGAAAAACAATCAGAAGACAAATTACACATGGTAGTAGTAAGTTCACGCCTATTAATATTAACATTTAATATAAATACACTAAATTATAGGTGCAGCAATCCACCATGGCATATGTATACCTATGTAACAAAGCTGCACGTTCAACACATGTATCCCAGAACTTAAAGTAAAATTTTTTAAAAAAGTGATAAAACCCAATGCTGTCTACAACACAAGAAACACACTTCACCTATAAGACACACATAGACTGAAAAATAGTAATGGAAATAGGTATTCTACAAAAGTAGAAAACAAAAATGAACAGGACTAGCTATATTTATACCTGATAAAACATATTTCAAGAAAAAATGGTAGAGAGGGATAAATTTTCATTATATAATCATAAAGAGATAAATCCAGCAAGAAGATATAATAATTGTAAATATTCTTCCAACACTTAAACACCCTATTTTCAGAATTGGACATATCATTCAGAAAAAAAATCAACTAAGAAACTTCTAACTTAACCTGTCTTATAGACCACACGGACCTAATAGACAATTACAGAACATTTTATCTAATAGCTGCAGAATACACATTCCTCTGTTCAGAACATGAAACATTCTCAAAGATAGACTATATGTTAGGCCACAAAACAAGTCTCAAACATGTTTAAAAAAAAAAAAGTGTCATGTATGTTTTCTGAGCACAATGGAATAAAACTAAAAATTAATAGCAAGAATGTTGAAAACTACACAAACTCATGGAAATTAAACAGTATATTTCATTGACATAAACCATATGTCAATGAAAAAATTAATAGGGCAATTTAAAAATTTTTGTGAAACAAATAAAAATGGAAACACATTATAACCTATGGAATAGAATAAAAGTAGTACAAATAGGGACATTTATGTTTACAAATGCCTACATTGAAAAATCAGAAAACTTTAAATAAAAATTTAATGATGCATCTTATAAAACTAGAGAAGCTGGAGCAAACCAGATTCAAAATTAGTGTGAACAAATAGTAAAAATGAGAGCAGAAATAAATGTAATTGAGACCAAAAAAGTACCAAAGATCTGGAATAGGAAAAGTTATTCTTTTAAAAGTAAAAAAAAAAAAGAAAAAAAAAGAAAAAAAAATGATAAACCTGCAGCCAGACTAAGAAAAAAAAGGGCACAATAAATGAAATCTGAGATGATAAATAAAACATTGCAACCAACATCACAGGAATTCAAAGGTTTATTAGAGGATGGCTGGTATGAAAAAGTCGAAATAATAAATGCTAGCAAGGTTGTGGGGTAAAGGGAATGCTTGTACATTTTGGTGGGAGTGTAAATTAGTTCAAGTATTGTGTAAAGTCGTGTAACAATTTCTCTAAGAGCTAAAATCAGAATTACCATTTGACCCATCAATCCCATTGTTCCTGTATGTACACACTGTGAATTCCATACGCCTGGGACAGGTCTCAGTTAATTTAGAAAGTTTATTTTGCCAAGATTGAGGGCATGCACCTGTGACACAGCCTCACAATGTCCTGTTCACATGTGCCCAAAGTGGTCAGAGCACAGTTTGGTTTTATACATTTTACGGTGACATGAAACATCAATCAAAATATGCAAGATGAACATTGGTTCAGTTCAGGAGGTGGGACAACTGGAATCAGGGCAGGAGCTTCCAGATCATGAGTAGAAAAGAGACAAATGGTTGCATTCCTTTGAGTTTCTGATTAGCCTCTCCACAGGAGGAAATCAAATATGCATTCATCTCAGTAAGCAGAGGGGTGAGTGAATAGAATGAGAGGCAGGTTTGCCCTGAGCAGGTCCCTTTAGCTTAATGATTTGGGGGCCCCAAGATTCACTTTCCTTTCACAATATTTATGATAAAGCTTAATTTACAAATTAGGTACAGTTAGAGATTAATAACTAATAATAAAATGGAACAATTATAACTATATACTGTAATAAGGTTATGTAAGTGTGATCTCTTTTTCCTCTCTTTTCCTCTCTCAAAATATCTCATTTTACTACACTGTGGGGAACTGAATCCTTAACATTCAACCTTGAATAAAGGAAAACTGCTATGTTTTTTAATTTGATTAGATTAAACCTTAATTTTAATACTAAAATTGCCTTTGACTAATTGAAAGTGAAATTCACATATAGAGGAAGAATATTATAGTTTGAAAATTATCAATTTGTCATTGTCATAAATAGATATTAAGAACATATGAAGACTATTTAATTGAATACAACTGGACTTGCTTATAAAACATTATTCTAGCAAGAATTTATCATATCTTACAATGGAACATCTGGCAGGCTACATGACATTTATTAAATTTGGCTTTTCCTCATATAAGGCATGCCAGCGCTTCAACTTAATAAACGTTGATGGCTCATGCCAATCATTTGTTTCCTTACAGCCCAGATACACATATTTATTTGAATGATTTGGGGCTATATGGCATCCAAAACAAAACAAGCAATGTCATTGGAGTCAAAACTCAATCAAATTACAAAGAAAAATAATATATGCACAATCTAATTTGCAGGAAAAGAAAGTATACAGTCATTTGGAGCTGTTTTTCTGATATAACATTCCATATGTGATGGAAAAATATAGGAAGAAAATAGTAAGCAAATAACTGATAGAATAACCCTCTGTGTAATTAAAAATTGTGGAAACCTTGTTCTGGAACTGCTTGGAATTCTTCAGACAGTTTTACACAAAGCAAGAATGGACAAAATGACGATTCATTTTATCTGTGCATTTTTCTCTACCCAAAATGCAGTCATCTATGGCAAAACTATCTCTTTTGCCCTAATTATCATGCAGTAGTCTCCCACTTACGTGTTAGCCTATGCTCCAAGACCCCTAGTGGATGCCCAAAACTACAAATAGTACCAAAGCCTATGCACATTATGTTTTTTATTATACACATTTACCTGTGATAAAGTTTATAAATTAGGTACAGTAAGAGGTTAACCACGACAATGATAATAAAATGGAGTAATTATGTCAATATACTGTAATAAAAGTTATGTTAATGGTGTGTTTCTCTCAAAACATCTTATAGGACTGTACTCATTCTTCTTTCTCTGATGATGAGAGATGATTAAATGTCTATGTGATAAGGTGAAGTGAATGGCATAGGCATTGTGACATAATATTAGGTTGCTATGGAACTTCTGATTATACATCAGGACACACATCTGCTTTGGTTGATCTTGGATCGTTGAACAATAACAATGTCTATGATTGACTGTCGGGAGCAGACAATGTTTGGAATTTTTCACTTAATATTTTAAGATCAGTTGAATAAATAAAATATTTTCAAATGCTATAACATAGTCTTTGGCTAAACATATCTATAATGTATTTCTGCATAACCAAACATACGACCAAACAAAAAGTAAAAAAAAAAAAAAAAAAAAATTGTTAAACTCAAGGACACGTATCATACCCTTTTAAAATCATTAAATAATATTTCAAATAACAGAAGTAATTACTTTTTCAGGTACTTGGTTGAATAAAACCAGTAATTATGCTATTTTAGAATCAGTTTGTTATTCTCTAATTAGCAAAGAAGGTATTGTTAGATATATTTGAAAAATTGAGTGAAATTCACAAGTTTCATCACAGTTATACCATATTAATATATTTTATTGCTGAATTATTGCACTAAGATGTGAATTTAATCAGATATATATTCTGTGAGCTGTATTTGTGAAATATTTTCTTCTTATATTATTGTTAAAGAATTACTTTCATGGAGTTACTATACTAAACCTTATTTTAAATTCTTAATCAAACTATACTTTTTTGTGATGTTTACTGTTCTACTTGCTAATGCTTTGAGATTTCCACATTTATTAGATTATT
Source organism: Saimiri boliviensis (assembly GCF_048565385.1). Lineage (NCBI taxonomy): Eukaryota > Metazoa > Chordata > Mammalia > Primates > Cebidae > Saimiri > Saimiri boliviensis. The sequence goes on along the minus strand of NC_133453.1, from coordinate 54,624,615 downwards.
TTATAATTTTATTTTCCCATGAAAACTTTTTCATATTTTAGCTAGTATGTCACAGCAGCTTTATGAGTACAGTAGATTTTATTTAAAATGAGTTACTGCTATGATCTCAACTTTTTTGTCTCTTCCCTCAAATTCTTACGTTAAAATCTAATCACCAATGTGAAAGTATTATGAAGCAGGGCCTTTGAGAGGTTAATAGGTCGTAAGGACCAAATTCTTATGAATGGTGTTTATGCTCATATAAATGATGCCCCAGATAGCTGCTTTGCTCCTTCCAGCATTTAAACACAGAGAAAGAAGGTCATTCTATAAAACAAGAAGACGACCAGACACCAAATCTGTTGGCACCTTGATCTTGGATTTCTCAGCTTCCAGAACTGTGAGAAATAAATTTCTGTTGTGTATAAGCTCTCCAGCATAGTATTTTGTTCGAGCAGCCCAAGCAGACTAAGAGAGTTTTAAATTATATATTATGATGTAATTTAGAATTTACAAAATCAGTATTGTTACATAATCTAATAAGGTTACCATTTTGTATTACTCAGTGAATAACATTATCAAAGGTTTTGCTCTATATAGTAAGACCCCTACTTAGAATAACTCAGCTTATTTTTTTTTTTACTTTCTGACATTGCAAAAGTGACATGCTTTTAGGAGAAACTTTTTTAAGTACCTATAAACCATTCTGTTTTTTACTTTCAATACAATATTCAATCAATTGCATGAGATGTTAGATACTTCATTATAAAATAGACTTCATGTTATATGATTTTGCTCAACTGAATGCTACTCTAAGTGTTCTGAACATGTTTAAAGTAGACTAGGTTACATTATGATGTTTGGTAGATTCGGTATATTAAATGAATTTTTGATGTATGATATTTTCAACTTACAAAGTGTTTATTAGTATATACCGCCATTGTAAGTCAAGGAAGATCTGTATTCAAATTCAGTAAACAGAAATAAGAGTATACAACCTGCATTTTAGTTACATTTTCCTGATGTATTTGTTCTCATTTTTTATTTTTAATCTTGGTATGTCATCTAGCGGTAAATATGCCTCATGTACATAGCGTATGTTGGGCTTTATTCTGTTTTATGTTATGTATTCTATCTATGACACTTTTAGGGGGATGGTTTAAAATGTATTTTCTTCTTTCTCTGGGATTTTTCTGTTTATTTCCTCTCCTCCAGTGAAGATTAATTTTTATTGATTTAGTAATCATCTTTTAAATTTTACTTGTAGACTTACATATCACTATCTATCTCAGTAGATTAAGTTCAATGAAACTTATAAATTCCATTTTCTTCCTGCCCCACTCTATCTTCTGCAACTTTCTCTTGGTGTTCTACAAATGAAGTCTAGTCTTTTTTCTCAAAATAATTCCTCGTTAGTCATAATCATTACTTATATTGTTTATATTCAATATGAATTTAAATTTAATGATGGTTGTACTTATATTAGTATATGACCTCCTGGTTAGTGTTGACATTTTTTTTGACGTTTATTATTTCATGTATCTTTTAGGTCAAATTTATTTATATGTCTGAAATATCTTTATCTCCAATCTTCAATTTGAGTTTATCTAGGTCTGAAAGGTTGACAAATTTCTTCTGTTAAGTGTTGTGACTGATGAAAAGCATGCTGTAATTGTAAGTGTCATATCTCTATAAGCAATATGTGTTTTTTCCCGACAACTGCTTGCATTTCCTATTTGCTTTTGTATTTTGTAGATGCACTAAGATGTGAATAAGTATAGAAATAGTTCTACCTATGCTGCTTGAGGCTGCATAGGTTGTTTCTGAGAAGTCATATTCTCATTTTTGTCATTTTTAACAACATTGATTCCCTGAATATCAAGCTGTGCCTCTACTCCCATCCCTAAATCTCCTATTTTCTTCATTTTATTTTTTTGTTTATATGGTTTTTATTTTTTGTTAATAGAGACAGGATCTGCTATGTTGTTCAGGTTGGTCTCAAATTCCTGGGCTCAAGCAATCCTCCCACCTCAGCCTCCCAAATTGCTGGGTTTATAGTTGTGAGCCACCACCATGCCTGGGCTTCTTTTTCCAAACAAGTGCTGGGCCTTCCTGTTTTGTCCTTCATGGCTTTTAAACAATACTTATTTCCCTCCCTCCCTCTTTCCCTTCCTTCCTTCCTTCCTAAGATTTTGGTAGAAGTGGGATGCTGCTATAACAAATGCCTAAAAATGGAATAATATTAGTTGAAGTTTAAAGTGCTTATAAATGTCTTCAAATATCTTTACACTTGTCCTATCAGTAAACATAACTTTTTAGTTAAAAATAAACATTCATATCCAAAATACATTCTTAAATCCTTCCCCAGTACATTCATCTTATTACCTTAGTTTTCCAGACTACATTTTGTTATCTATAAGCCCAATAATTGGTTTGTCATTAACAGAAGAGTAATTGCAACAGTGGGGTTTTTTGGCATTTCTTCTTCCAATTTTAATTTCTTCTTCCAATTTCTTCTTCCAATATTAAGATTAGCATACATTTATTTTATTAGCGCACAGCACAAATGGTTAACCGTTTGGGGATTTGCACAGCTCTTCCTGCTAAATTTCATTATTTGATTTGTTTTGACAAAGGAAAGGTTGTTATACTAGTGTGCTGACAAACTGACAAACCTTGCTTCTGCTCTTATTACTTTTTAAACGTCATAGTTAATATTCATCTAATGTTCCTCAACTGTGTACCACAGGATGGCATACCCTTCACATACAGTTAACTGAGAAATCACTGCAATGATTCAGACAAATATTGAAAGTGATGTGCTGATGGTAGCAGTCTATGACTTGACCCAGATTAAGAAAAATATGTCATTTTTCCTCTTATGCAATGTATGCTTATAGCAGAAAGCATTTAGTTATTTGTCAATATTTTTCACTGTCTACTATATTTCTGTTGCATTTAGTTTTATTTTCCTATTTTATCACTTTAAATATGCTATTATGGTAATTTTATATTGAAATACAAAAGTAATGAAGCTTATTAAATAAAATCCTGGTAAAATATTTGCATAACAGGAATGAAAATTGAATAACCCCTTGGTATTTGTTTAGGTCCCCCTATCTATGTATGCAAACAGACATAACAAGGGAGCAAAATTTCTGTATTTAGATCTCATTAATCATTTGAATCATTTTAAAGTAACTATTTCATAAGATTAACAGTTTTTCTAAAGTTAGACTGTGTTGCCTTCATTGTACTTTGAAGGAAAAATGTATAAAAGTGAGGAAATAATAAATATTAAATGGCAATGTAAGATGAGTTTTGCAAACTTTTGACCCTGATATCATTAATCCTGAGTTTGAATTTCAGTTTAAGTTTATTGTTCTTACTCTACCATCCTTTTTCTACAAGAGATTTTAAATGACAAATAGCAACTCTCTTTTGCATCTTTGTAGAACTCAAAAAAAAATAAAGAGAAAAACAAAAAATAGCCTTTATTTACATATGTATTTACTCACTGAGGATGGTTCTTCAAAATTTTAAAGAAGTAACTTTGTAAATTTTCTGATACTGGAGTTTTTAATACATTGTTTTTATTTTTTAATATTGGATTTTTTTCATACATTGTCTTATGTTAAAAAACATTAAACAAAATTTATTTGAACTACAATGCTATAGTAAAAAATTAATTTGTTAACTTTAGTCAGCTTTAGTCTCAATTTTACATTTTTTAACCTTGAGCTGAGTTTTGAGCGGTAGGTTAAAAATGGTTCAGGAAGAGTTAAAGAGAAAAACCTTCCAGTGGAAAAAAAAAAAAAAAAAAAAACAGGTAAATAACAAGTACAGATGTATATGGAACATAAAACTGAATGAAACAATAAATGTTCAGAATTGGAATAAGAAGTGTTTGCATAATTCATCCATTTTCGTATATATAAATGTATCATTTCTAATTCTATGTTGTTATCTAATTTGATGACTTATTTTCCTATTGCCCTTTTTACAGTTATTTTTGTTCCACATACATAGCATAACTCCTACTACACTAATTATATTTTAATACTGAATTATTGGGAAGGCACTCTCCTGGGCACTAGAAAAACAGCACAAATGTAAATGTCAAAAACACATTATTCTCATCTTCAAGCTGCTTATGATCTAACCAATGAAGTAATTGCCTACTTTCTCTACTACCAATTATTGGCACTTGCTGGGTTCTCCCAGTCTCACTTGTTCTTTAATGCCAATGATTGGTAGCCTCAGTTTGAATCAGAGATGACCTTTAAAATAGATGTTCAAAACAGTAATGAATTAATGGCATAACTACTTGCAACCGGCATTTCCTCTCTTGTCAGAGTTAATGAAGGCATTGTGAGTAGCAATTTTTGAACTGTCAACCAAGGATAATGTCATTCTTCCATAAATGCTTAAAATGTAACGTAAAAGGTTAAAGCCAATTAAGTGAATGAAACTAATGTTTTTGTATGGGTTACACTTACTTTAACATATAATGAACATATTTTTGTTTTATATAATTAATTAACCACACATATCACTTTCATTTCAAGTCAAGGAAAAACAGCTAACTTCTTAGTAAAGATTTGTTGTTTCATAACCCGTGAACATGTGACCCATTGGGGAGGCAAAATATTCTCAACCTAATTTTGGAATAGCCATACACATTCATAAAAATATTTCACTCTAAATAATTTGTAAAAAATATTTATAGTAAAAATATTTATTTTACTATAATAATATATTTATTTATTTATTTAATATTTCTTTATTTATTTAAAAAAAATTTATTTATGTAAAAAAAATTTTCCATGAGCTTTTGTTTCTCATAGAGCTCTGTCACATCCTTGTACACATAGTTTCTGTTGACCCAAATTGGGTGAATTGCTTGGGTCTGCTCTAGTCTCTTCTGTGCATTCTACTTCTTCAAATCACATAAGCCTCTCCTGACAGCAGCAGCAAAGCAACCGTTTTCACACCCTGCCCTACCTTGGGTAACTACAAGATTGCCAAAGCCAGGTGGGGATGGGAGCCATTGTTTACAGGAATTTCATAAGTAACCTAGATTTCACTAGAGGCTTGATAGTCAACTAAATGATACAGAAATCACGTAACATATAGCTCCCCTTTGAAATTAGATATAACTGTAAACATATTTCCATTTTATTCAAAAGCAAACAAAAATTAAAATTATGTAGAGTAAGTAAATTTTTCATAAAATGTGTGAAAACTAACCAGCCACCCACTTGCTCTATGTTCTTGGCACACACCCCAACCTGAAATCTCTCTGTCTGTAAAATGGCATCAATGCAATCACATGGCTATAATAAAGTAGCTGGCTATGACATTCAATGTAAGACATTATTTACTTAAAGTATTCCATTATATCAAACTGGAAACTATAAAGTCTTCACAGAGGGTGTCTTCCCCTAACTTTTGATCAATCATCTTCATTCCGCTCTTAAGTGTCCAAGTTGTCCAGGATGACAATAAAATTTCAATAAAAGTCTGATCAGTAGTATTTACAGGTGTATTTTTCTGTAAGTCTTATAAACTCTAGACTTACTTCTCTACATTGCTTTTTTATTTTTTAAAGAATTTATTATTATTATTATTATTTTTGAGGTGGAGTTTTGCTCTGTTGCCCAGGCTGGAGTGCAATGGTATGAACTCGGCTCACTGTCTCACTGTAACCTCTGCCTCCTGGGTTCAAGTGATTCTCCTGCCTCAGCCTCCCTAGTAGCTAGGATTACCGGCATCCACCACCACACCTGGTTAATTTTTATTTTATTATTATTATTTTTTTAATAGAGAAAGGTTTGCACCATATTGGCCAGGATGGTCTCAAACTCCTGACCTCAGATGATCTGCCCACTTCGGCTTCCCAAAGTGCTGAGATTACAGGTGTGAGCCACCATGCCCGGCCTTAAATAAACATATTTTAAACGCCAACAAATTTGAAAACCTAGAAGAAAAGAATAAACTCTTTTCAGCTGTTTTTAATTACATATATAATATCACAAAAAAAATCTCAAAGACAAACTTCCATTATGTCCCAAAGGCCATTTTCCCCATATATTTTATTTAACATATTTTATGATTATGTAAAAAATGTATTTTTATAATAGAAAATTGGAAACTGCAGAAAACAATTGAAAATAAGTATCCAAAATAAGACATTCAAAATAGCGATTATTAACATTCAATATTTTTTTTAAAAAATGCTTTGCTTATAAGCACAATGTTCAGGAAATATAACTTATTCTGATGCTTTGTTAGCTAGCAAAATTAAATTTCTTTCCATTTGCCTAAAATCTATTTGTTATTGTTTTCTCCTGAATTCCTTTTAGGATTCTTTATAGGCTGTTTATCAAAATACCATACTTTTAGTTTTTTTAGAATAAACTTTGCCAAAAAATGTATTAACTAGCTAATAAAGGAACAAGCAAGATGGTAAATTTACTTCAAAGGAAATATATTGAGGGAAGTAGACATAGTATTTGAAGGAAAGAATATTTGAGTAAAGTTTCCAATTTATATTCAAAAGAAAACCACAGATTTGAGCTTGTAGTTTGCTACACTGAACAAAATCAAGAAACTATTAATATCTCTACAAAAAAAATAGTTTTCTTTGCTTTCTTCAAGCAAAATCTATTTGTATAAATACCAGTTTTCTACAAGATAACATCTATCCTTACAGCATTGTAAAATGCACTCATCGGTACTAAAGAGTAAATCAAAGATATACACACTTGTAAAGAATCATAAAATCATAGATTGGCCTACTAGATACATCTACCAGACTCTGAAGGAACACACAGTCATTTTTCTTACCTATTACCAATTTTTGAGCATTTTTTTTACTAACAGTGATTCTTGCAATTATAAATAATATCCAATGATTATTCTTTATCACAAAAAGGACTGGATAATATAGTTTATTCTTTCTTAAAGGGGTACAGCAAGAGGTTTTAACTCATATATGCCTTTATGTCTTTATGGAATTGAGCAACTACTAAGGTCAAGGAATTAACTTCTCTTAGGAATTTTTTATAAGTGAGATAGGGATATATTTTAGTTAACTTGTCTCACACCAGGGATCTTTTTATATTACTACTATCATTCTTTACTCTTTTTTTTTCCTTATGATCTTAAGAAGTTTAACTCAACAAGATTGTGTCCACTTTTTCACTTATACTACTTATAAAAATAGGCTGCATTTCTGTCTGTCTCTGAAGTCCCACAAAACTGGTAAGGTTCTTGGCCTGGCAGAAAGTGACCTTCCTTACAACATAAAATGCAAAAGCATGGTAAATTATTAAATCGACACTACACAATTTTCATGGGCAGTCTTGGTGGGAATTGTTTCACTGAAGAAATATAATTCGATTCGTTTAACTCAATTCATTTTCATACTTATGGAATAACATATATTCTAAATTTTCTTGTAAAATTGACATAAAACAAAATAGATTTCAAAAGATTAAAATCTCACACATATACTGTGTTATCAGAATGCAAATAGATTAAAATAGTGTAAATAAATTATCTCCAAAGGAGTGAATATCTAGAAATAAAACAGTACTAAACAGCTAATGTGTTAAGGAAGCTACAAATGATTTTTAAAAATACTTGAACTTTAATGATAATGAAAGCACAACTTACCAAATTTTTGATACATGTAAACTATACTTAGAAATAAATATATAGCATTAAAGATGTATATTTAAAAAGAAAGAAATTGTGAAAAGAAAGAATATGGGCTTCAATCATTAGAAGCTAGAAAAAAGTGAAAATATTATCAAAATATGAAGAAAGAAAGAAACAATAGAAGTGAAAATAAGTGAAAAAAGGTATAATGTAATAAAACACTTAAAAAGCAGATGTTTTGCAAACGTCAATAGAATTGATAAACCTATAGGTAGACTCAGAGAGAAAGAGGGAGAACACAAATTATCTGTATCAGAAATGGGAAAGCGTTATCACTATATATTGTATAGATAAGAAAAGAAAAATACATCACTATATATTCCAGAGATATTAGAAAGAAAAAATGTGTGCATATATACAAATACATGTGTATGTATTAAAGTTTTACCCCAATATATTTGACAAGTTAGATAAAGTGGAAAAATGCCTTTAAAAATGTTACCAAATATGCCTCAAAAGGAAACAGAAAGTCTTAATAGCCTTATATTTAGAAAAATTGAATTTGTAAACAAAAAATTTCTCATAAAGAAAACTTTAAGCCTTGAGGAATCCACATGTAAATTCTATATAATATTAAATTAAAAACTAATACCAATCTATACAAATTCTTTTAGAAAATAGAAGAAGAGATGTTGGCAAGGATGTGGAAAAATAGGAATGTTTTTATACTGTTGATGGGAGTGTAAATTAGTTTCATTATTGTGAAATACAATGTGGTGATTTCTCAAAGATCTAGAACCAGAAATGCCATTTGACCCAGCAATCCCATTGCTAGGTATATACTCAAAGGATTATAAATTATTCTATTATAAAGACACATGCACATGTATGTTTATTGCAGCACTACCTACAATAGCAAAGACTTGTAACCAACTCAAATGCCCATCAATGATAGACTGGATTAAAAAAATGTGGCACATATACGCCATAGAATGCTCTGCAGTCAGAAAAATAATGAGTTCATGTCCTTTGCAGGTATATGAATGAACCTGGAAACCATCATCCTCAGCAAACTAACACAAGAAGAGAAACCCAAACACTGCATGATCTCACTATTAAGTGGGAGCTGAACAATAAGAACCATGGACACAAAGAGGAAAACATCACACACCAGGATCTTTCATGGGGGTGGTGGGAAAGGGGAGGGATAGAATTAGAACAAATACCTAATGCATGCAGGGCTTAAAACCTAGATGACAGGTTGATACGTGCAGCAAACCACCATAGCACATGTGCACCTACGTAACAAACCTCCACATTCAGTACGTGTATCCTACCACTTAAAGAAAAATTTCAAAAATAAAAGAAATAACAGTTTCCAGTATATTTATGAGGTCAGTATCACTCTGTTATCTTTGCTGACTATTTATGCTTTGGTTGCCTTTGTTTTTGAAGTCACATAAAACATTGTTATATATAGACCAATGTCCTAGAGAATTTTCCAAATGATTTCTTCTACTAGTTTCATAGAGTTAGATCTTAAAGTTAAGTCTTTATTCAATTTTATTTTTATTTTTGTGTATGGTGAGAGGTAAGGATCAAGTTTTATTATTCTGCGTATGGTTATCCGGCTTTCCCGGCACCATTTATTAAAGAAACTGTCCTTTCCCCATTGTATGTTTTTGGCACCTTTGCAAATAATGATTTGGCTGGAAGTGTGTGGATTTATATTTGGGTTTTCTATTCTGTTCCCTTTGTCTCTGTGTCTGCTTTTATGTCAGTACCATGCTGATTTGGTTATTATTGCTTTGTAATATATTTTGAATTTAGGTAGTGTGATGCCTCCAGCTTTGTTCTTTTTGCCCAGAATTGCTTTGGCTAGTCAGGCTCTTTGTTGTTCCAAATAAATTTTACAAATATTTTTCCTATTTATATGAAGATATCATTGGTATTTTGACAGGGATTGTATTAAATCTGTAAATTGCTTTGAGTAGTATTGCCGTTTTAACAATATTAATATTTTCAGTTGATGAGCATGGAATATCATTTTATTTTTTGTCTCTTCTTCAATTCATTTTAGCAGTTTTTTATAGTATTCCTTGTATAGATCTTTCACATTTTTAGATAAACTGATCCTTCAGTATTTTATATTTTTGCAGCTAATGTAAATGAATTGCTTTCTTGATTTCTTTTTCATATTGTTTGCTGTTGGTGTATATACATGTTACTAATTGTTGTACATTAATTTGTCATACTGTAACTTTCCTGAATCTATTCATTAGTTCCAATAGTTTTTTGATGGAGTCTGAAGGTTATTCTAAATATAAAATTATATTACCTGCATTTAAGTCTAATTTGAATTTGTTATCTCCAGTTTAAATACTCTCCATTTCTTTCTCTTGTCAAATTGCTGACCGGGATTCTAAACATTATGTTAAATATAAAAGTTGTTGAAAGTGGACATCTTTGTCCTGTTCAGGTTCTGATAAAAAAGGATTTTTTCCATTTATTATAATATTGACTGTGATATTGTGATATATGGTCTTTATTGCTTTAGATATGTTTCTTCTATAATTGTTTGTTGAGGGTTTTTGTCATAAAGGAATGTTGACATTTATCAAATGTTTCTTCATCATCTATTGAAATAATCACATGGGTTTTTTTCTTGATTCGATTAGTATGATGTATAACTTAATTAATTTGTGTATGTTGAATCTTCTATGCATTTTTAGAATAAATCTTTGACTATGTGAATGATCTTAATATGTTGTTGAATTTGGTTTACTAGTATTTTGTTGAGAACTATTGTATCTATGTTCATTTGTGATATTGATCTGTGGTTTTCTTTCCTTGTGTTTTTTTCTGGTTTTGGTATCAGCATAATGCTGGCCAGGAATAATGAGTTTAGAAGTATTCCCTTCTCTTTATTATTATTTTTTTTGAAAAATTTAAGTAGAAGTGGTATTAGTTCTTCTTTAAGTATTTGGTAGAATTCAGCAAAAGCATCACTTGTGGGCTTTTGTTTCATTGGAGACTTTTGTACAGCTTTGATCTCATTACTTATTACTGGTTTGTTGGGGTTTACTGCTTCCTGGTGGTTCAATCTTGGTAGATTGTATGTGTCCAAAAATTTATTGGCTTCTAGATTTTCCAATTTGTTAATAAGCAGTTTTTACTAATAGTTTCTAACTTTTTGTATTTCTGTATTTTCAGTTTTCATGTCTGCTTGGCTTCAATTTTATTCATTTGGGTATTTTTTTTTTTTAGTCTATCTAAAGGTTTGCTGATTTTGTTGATTTTATTTAACTTTAAAAAAAAACTTTTTATTTTGTTGGTATTCTGTGTTTTCTTTTTTGTCTCAATATTACTTATCTCTGCTGTGACTTTCTTTTCTTCTACTAATTTGGGGCTTGCTTTGTTCTTGTAGTTTTAGCTCCTTGAAGTGCAAAGTTAGGTGATTTATTTCAAGTTTTTGTTTTTGTTTTTTTGAGAGATGTTCTCACTCTTTCACCTAGGTTGGAATACAGTTGGATGATCACAGCTCACTGCAGAGCCTGGACCTCCTGGGCTCAAGTGATCCTCTTACCTCATCCTCCTGAGTCCCTGGGACTACAGGTGCACAACACCACACCTGGCTAATATTTTTGGTATTTCTGTAGAGACAGGGTTTCACCATGTTGCCAAAGCTGGTCTTGAACTCCTAGGCTTAAGTGGTGTGTCTGCCTTGGCATCCCAAAGTGTTGATATTACAGGCATAAGCCACCACCCTGACGTCTTTCTACTTTTTTGGCATAGGCATTTACATGCTAAAACTTTCCTCTTAGCACTGCTTTTGCTATATTCCATAGATATACCTATGTTGTATTTCCATTTTCATTTGTTTCAAAAAAATTAAATTATCTTCTTAATTTCTTTATTGATTCATTGCTCATTCAGGAGCATATTTTTTATGTTTTTGTAGTTTTCTAGTTTCCTTGTTACTGTATTTTAGTTTTACTTTATTGTTGTCAGAAAAAATACTTTATATAATTTCTACTTTTTTGAATTTGTGGAGAATTGTATGCCTAATATGCTAAGCTCCCTGGGTGGGAGAAGGACAGCACCCTTACTTCATCCTCCGCCCTATAATAGAAATTATAGCTCAAGGGTATGCTTTTCCCTGCTGCAGCCAAGGAGGCTGGATGGCTTGGTATGAAGACTTATCTCCAAAGCCCAACACACCTGCTGCAGCATTTAAATTTAACCTTAAATGTAAATGGACTCAATGCCCCAATTAAAAGATGCAGACTGGTATATTGGATAGTCAAGACCCATCAGTGTGTTGCATTCAGGATCCCCATCTTATCTGCAAAGACACACGCAGGCTCCAAATAAAAGGACGGAGAAAAAATTACCAATATCATGAAAATGGCCATAAGACCCAAAGTAATTTATAGATTCAGTGTTATTCCACTCCAACTACCATTGACATTCTTCACAAAATCAGAAAAAAAAAAAAAAAAAACTGCTTTAAAATTTCTATGGAACCAAAAAGGAACCTGTATAGCCGAGGCAATCCTAAACAAAAAGAAAAAAGCTGGAGGCATCATACTACGTGACTTCAAACTATATTACAATGCTATAGGAATGAATATATCATGGTACTGATACCAAAACAGCCATATAGACAAATGTAAGAGAATAGAGACCTCAGAAATCAGACCACACATCTACAACCATCTGATCTTCAACAAATCTGACAAAAACTAGCAATGGGGAAAGGATTCCTATTTAATAAATGGTGTTGGAAAAACTGGCTAGCCATATACAGAAAACTGAAACTGGATCCCTTCCTTATGCCTTATGCAAAAATTAACTGAGATGGGTTAAAGACTTAAACTTAAGACTCCAAACCATAAAAGCCCTAGAAAAAAATCTAAGCAATACCTTTCAGGACTCAGGCATGGGCAAAGATTTGATGATGAAATCTCCAAAAGCAATTGCAACAAAAGCCAGAACTGACAAATGGGATCTAGTCAAACTGAAGAGCTTCTGCACAGCAAAATAAACTATCGTCAGAATGGACAGGAAACCTACAGAATGGGGAGGGGGGGAAACTTTGCCATCTTCCCATCTGACAAAGGTATAATATACAGAATTTACAAGAAACTTAAACATATTTACGAAAAAAACACAAACAACCCCATCAAAATGTAGGCAAAGTATATGAACAGACACGTCTGAAAAGAATGTATTTACACAGCCAACAAACATATGGAAAAAAAGCTCAACGTCACTGATTATCAGAGAAATGCAAATCAAAATCACAATGAGATACTATCTCATGCAATTCAGAATGGTGATTATTAAAATGTCAGGAAACAACAGATGCTGCAGAGACTGTGGAGAAACATGAATGTTTTTACACTGATGGTGGGAATGTAAATTAGTTCAGCCATTATGGAAGACAGTATGGTGATTTCTCAAGGATTTAGAATCAAAATCACCATTTGATCCAGCAATCCCATTGCTGGGTATATACTCAAAGGAATATAAATCATTCTACTATAAAGACACATGTACACATATGTTATTGCAGCACTATTTACAATAACAAAGACATAGGACCAACCCAAATGGCCATCAATGATAGACTCGATAAAGAAAATATGGTACATATACACTATGGAATACTATACAGCCAGAAAAAGAAACGAGACCATGTCCTTTGCAGTAACATGGATGAAGCTGGAAGCTTCCACGTGAAATTTAAAATAGTTTTTTTTTTCCTAATTCCATGAAGAATGTCAATGGTAGTCTGGTGGGAATAGCATTGAATCTATAAATTACTTTGTGCAGTATGGACATTTTCATGATTGTAATTCTTCTTATCCATGAGGATGAAATGTTTTTACATTTGTTTGCATCCTCACTTATTTCCTTGACCCAAGGTTTGTAGTTCTCCTTGAAGGGATCTTTCACCTCCCTTCTTAGCTGTATTCCCAAGTATTTCATACTCTTTGTAGCAATTGTGAATGGGAGTTCATTCATGATTTAGCGCTCTGCTTGTTTATTGTTGGTGTAATGCAATTGTGATTTTTGCACATTGATTTTATATCCTGAGACTTTGCCGAAGTTGGTTATCAGTTTAAGGAGTTTGGGGAACTGAGATGATGGGGTTTCCTAAATATAAAAACATATTGCCTGCAATCAGAGACAACTTGACTTTCTCTATACCTATTTGAATACACTTTATTTTGTTCCTTTGCCTGTTTGCCCTGGCCAGAACTTCTAATATTGCATTGACTAAGAGTGGTGAAAGAGGCCCTCCTTGACTTGTACTGGTTTTCAAAAGGAATGCTTCCAGCTTTTACACATTCAATATGATATTGGCTGTGTTTGTCATAAACAGCTCATATTATTTTGAGCTATAATCCACTAATATATAGTTTATTGAGAGTTTTTAGCATAAAGTGCTGTTAAATTTTGTCAAAGGCCTTCTCTGCATCTGTTGAGATAATCATGTGGATTTTGTCTTTGGTTCTGTTTATGTGATAGATTATGTTTATTAATTTGTGTATTTTGAACCAACTTTGCATGCCAGGGATGAAGCCAACTTGATCACGGGGGATAAGTTTTTCATGTGTTGCTGTATTAGGTTTGCCAGTATTACATGGAGGATTTTTGCATTGATGTGCATCAGGGATATTGGTTTGAAATTTTGTTTATTGTTGTGTCTCTTCCAGTTTTGGTATCAGTATAATGCTGGCTTCATAAAATGTGTTACAGAAGAGTCTCTCGTTTTCAATTGTCTGACTAGTTTCAGAAGAAACGGTACCAGCTACTCTTTGTATTTCTGGTAGAATTCAGCTGTGAATCCTTCTTGTCCTGGGCTTTTTTTGGTTGGTAGACTATAAATTACTGCTTCAGTTTCAGAATTTGATATTGGTCTATTCAGGGATTCAACTTCTTCCTGGTTTATCTTGGGAGGTACATGTGTCTAGGAATTTATATTTCTTACAGGTTTTTTTGTTCATTTGAGTAGAGGTGTTTATAGTATTCTTCGATGGCAGTTTGTATTTCTGTGGAGTCAGTGATGATATCCCATTTAACATTTTGTATTGTGTCTATTTGATTGTTCTCTCTATTCTTTATTTGTCTAGCTGGTGGTCTATATTGTTATTATTTTTTTATTTTTTCAAAAAAATAGCTCCTGAATTTGTTTTTTTTGTTTTGTTTTGTTTTGTTTTGGAAAATTTTTTGGTGTCTCTACCTCCTTAATTCTTCTCTGATCTTAGTTATTTCTTGTCCTCTGCTATTTTTTGCATTAGTTTGTTCTTGCCTCTCTAGGTCTTTTAATTGTGATGTTAGCATGTTGATTTGATATCTTTCTAGCTTTCTGATGTAGGCATTTAGTGCAGAAATTTATCTCTTAACACTGCTTAGCTGTGTCCCAGAGATTCTAGCATGTTGTCTGTTTGTTCTTGTTGGTTTCAAAGAACTTCTTGATTTATGCCTTAGTTTCATTATTTACCCAGGAGTCATTCAGGAGCAGATTGCTCAATTTCCATGTAATTGTGTGGTTTTGAGTGAGTTTCTTAATCCTGAGTTCTAATTTGATTACACCATGGTGTGAAAGACTGTTATGATTTCAGTTCTCTTGCATTTGCTGAGGTGTGATTTACTTTCAATTATGTAGTCGATTTTAGAATAAGTGCCATTTGGCACTAAAAAGAATGTATATTCTCTTGATTCGGGAAATAAAGTTCTGCAGATGTCTACTAGGTCCACTTGATCCAGAGCTGAGTTTAATTCTGAATATCCTTGTTAATTTTCTGTCTTGTTGATCTGTCTAACACTGACAGTGGGAGTTAAACTCTCCTACTATTATTGTATGAGTCTAAGTTTCTTTGTAGGTCTCTAAAACTTGATTTGTGAATTTGGTTGCTCCTGTATTGGGTGCATATATATTTAGAATAGTTAGCTTTTCTTGTTGAATGATTCCCTTTACCATTTGTAACATCCTTCTTTGCCATTTTAGATCTTTGTTGGTTTAAAGTCTGTCTTGTCAAAGACTAGGATTACAACCCCTGATTCTTCTTGCTTTCCATTTGCTTGGTAAATTTTCCTCCATCCCTTTATTTTGAGCCTATGTGTGTCTTTGTACTTGAGAAGAGTCTCCTGAATAGAGCACACTGATGGGTCTTCACTCTTTATCTAATTTGCCAGTCTTTTAATTGGGGCATTTAGCCCATTTAATTGTAGTATTATTATGTGTGAATTTGATCCTCTCATCATGATGCTAGCTGGTTATTTTGCACACTAGTTGATGCAGTTCCTCCATAGTGTCATTGGTCTTTATATTTTGGTGTGTTTTTGCAGTGACTGCTACCAGTTTTTCCTTTCCACATTTATTGCATCTTTCAAAAGCTCTTGCAGGGAGGCCTGGTAGTAACAAAATCCCTCAGCATTTGCTTGTCTGGAAAGGATTTTATTTCTCTTTCACTTATGCAGCTTGGTTTGGCTGGATATGAAATTCTGGGTTGAAAATTCTTTTGTTTAAGGATGTGGAATAGTGGCCCACAATCTCTTCTGGCTTGTGGAGTTTCTGCTGAGTAGTCCATTCTTAGACTACTAATTAGTACTACTGCGTAGTTCATTCTTAGCCTAATAATCCCACCTACTAGTAGATGGGAATCTATTAGTAGGTGACTTGGCCTTTGTCTCTGGCTGTCCTTAATAGTTTTTCTTTCATTTTAACCTTGGAGAATCTGATGATTACAGCTTGGAGTTGATCTTCTCATGGACTATCTTAATGGTGTTCTCTGTGTTTCCTGAATTTGCATGTTGGCCTGTCTTGCTAGTGTAATAACCAAGTGAGTTAGAAGAAAACGCCACACTCTGAGTTCAAATTATGAGCTCAGCCATTCAATAATAGCTCCTTCCTATTATTGGTGGCAGTGTTCCAGGATGCAAGCCTCCCTCAAGCAGAGGCTATGGCTGGCAGACAGGCTACACCCTTCCTGGAAGACCCCTGCAGAAGGAGGTATACCATGCTTCTGCACTCACCCATGAGCCCAAGTGTCTCACCCTTCTTAGTCTTCTGAGAGTGGGGTCTCCTCCCTACCTTGAGTAGAAGACACAAATCTGGACTCTGGACTGAGTGCATGTTCAGGAGTTAGCAGATATGATTGCATTAAGACTCTTGATATGGGATGATTATTCTGGATTGCCCTAATGAATCCAATGTAATCCCAAGGTTTGTTATAACCAAAAAAGAAAATCAGGAGGGTCAGAGAGAGGTTCGAATAGTTTCTGCTGCTAGATTTCAAAATGAAGAAGAGATTATGAGCCAAATAATTTAGGCATCCTCTAGAAGCTAGAAAAGGCAAAGAAATAGATTATTCCCTAGAGCCTTCAGAGAAATATAAGCCTTCTAACATTCTGAGGGTTGCCCAGTAAAACTTGTTTTGAACTTCTGAAATCCAGAATTATTAGATAATGTTTGTGCTATTTTAAGTCATTAAGTTTGTTGTAATTTGTTACAGCCACAATAGGAAAAAAATACATCCCACCTTCTCATTGCAGTTTAAGGTAGATTTATCCACTATTTTTTAAATTCCATCCCCTTGTGCATACTTCTATCAGAGCACACATTTATGCCATAGATATATATTAAAAACTTTTTTTCTGTCAGTTTTACCCAATTGGATAAACACACAAAGGGTTTTTTATTGTATTTTGATTTCTTGAGTAGATTATAAGCTTCTTTAGTTCAATTTGTGTCTTTCATCTCTATGAACATAGCTACTTAATTTACTTAAGCAGTTGGAGTTAAATTGCAGCTGAATAACAGATATTTTAATTTCTCAAGCCCTCCAACCTGGAAGTTACCTTTCATTCTTCCCTGTCCTTTATTCACTACAACTCATCATTAAAGTTATTTCTCTACCATTGAGAAAGAATATCGAGACTATGAAACCTTTAAGTTTCTTCACCACTATCACTCTCTTCCAAATCACCATGATCTGTAATAGGACCTTATAATTTGCCAAAACTATTGCAATAGCCTCAGAATTAGTTTTCTTAACTATCTTCTTGCTTCTTTGTAGGTTTATTCTTAAGCTAGTACTCTCAACCCAGAGTACTTTTGTTTAAAAAGATTCAGATTACTACATCCCTCTGCTTCAATGTCTCCAATGTTTTACAGTGTCACTCACAATAAAATCAAAAGTTCTTTTTATATATCAATTGCTACATGATTTAGCCCATTTATTTTTTTATTATTTTTATTATCTTATCTCCTCCCTTCTTCCACTGGGTCACTTTCTCTTGCCATACTGGTCTTATAAGACCACCATAATTATCCCGTAGAACTCATGTTTGTGGTTTCTTTTGAAGACACATAACAATGGACACACGCAGTCTTAAAATTGAGAAACTTAAATTTGTTTTATTCGAGTTTCTTTCTCAGGGAATTAACCATCTGTCATCCCAGATAGCATCAAGGAACTAACACTTAGCAGATCATCACATTTGAACAATGAGATGCCAGACTCCTCACCCACTGTGACTGCCTATTTAACCACCTGCTTCCTATTGACCACCTCCTCTTTCTTACCTTTAAAATTCCTATTTTTTCATGCAGAGTTCCATTTTTTCCTTGCTGTATGAACCACTGTATTTAGTAGGTTAAGGAGATGGATTTGAGACTGATTTTTCCCATTTTCTCAGCTCAGGGATCCAAATAAAGCCTTTCTCCTTGCAAATGCTTGTTGTTTTAGTGATTGGCTTTGTGTGTGTGTGTGTGTGTGTGCGGTAAGCAACAGGACCTAGACTTTTCCCCTGGTGTTTCAGTAACACTTGGTATGCAAATGGTTAAGGCACACTGTTCTCTGAGATTCTTACCACTAAAAATTGCCTATTCCTGGAATGCTCTTGCCCAGTGTGTGCTTTATTTTATTTTATTTTTTTTACTTTTTTTATTACTATGCTTTAAGTTCTGGGGTACATGTGCAGATTGTTCAGGATTGTTACATAGGTATACACAAGCCATGGTGGTTTGCTGCTTCCATCCCCCATCACCTACATTAGCTATTTCTCCTAGCATTATCCCTCCCCAATCTCTCCACCTCCTGTTATCCCTCGCCTAGCTCCCAACCCCACAACAGACCCCAGTGTGTGATGTTCCCCTCCCTGTGTCCATGTCTTCTCATTGTTCAACACCCATTTATGAATGAGAACATGCAGTGTTTGGTTTTCTGTTCTTATGTCAGTTTGCTGAGAATGATGGTTACTTCCTCCTACTTCACTCAGGTCTCTGCTCAACTGTACCTTATACAATTGTCCCTCTAAGACCACACTATATATAATCACACATTCCACTTAAATTTATCCATCTTCCACTGCTTTATTATTCTTTCCAACACTTATCATCACACAATACTTTATATATTTATTTGTACTCTATGTTTCTTTTCATTATAACATAAGGTCCATGAATGGAGACACATGGTCTACTGTTTTATACACAAAGGCAGCCCCTATACTTAGGCTAGTTTCTTAGAAGTGCTTAATAAATGTTTGTTGAATAAATAAGTAAATTACGTTGTACAAAATTATTTAGAATTACTAAATGTCACCTTATATTGTTGGGCTTAAAAAGCAGGCCTTTCAAAATTATTTTTGTGCTATATGTTGATTAATATTTACATCAACCAGAAGAGCATGCATCACATTTTTATATACTTGTCTCCAGTTTCAGATGCAAAGATGTGTTATATTTGTGTATTAATATTTTATACTTACAAGGTATTTATATAATTGTATAATAAAAAGCCTGATGTTATGACAAATACAAAATCACAATGGTCTAATATTTCTATACATATTCACTATTACTTAACAAAAACAACCACTTATATACAAAATACTAACATTGGCATTGTTTCAAAAAGAACTTTGAACTTGTTTTAAAACCTTTGATAGTCTCTTTGCATTAAAACAAAAATTAAAGAACAGGGATAAAGTATGACTTCATATAGTACAAACTTGCTTTTTCACTTTTTCATTATATACATAAGCATGTTATTATGTAGTATTTGTTGCTAATAGTAGTATACATACTATGTTGAGAAAATAGTTCATGGAGGTATTATTCCTAACTGTGCCTAATTTTATCATCGAAATAGTCTAAAAATTTATAGCTGAAATTTCAAATTACTCAATAATAACACATCTAGGGAGATATCAAAAATGCAATTATAATATTATTTTGAGTATACAGATACACAAATGAATCAAGTAAAATAAATATTTTACTACTTGTATCTAAATTATTTCAAAGAAGTCATACACTGCAATCACAAAGACAAAAAGAATCACTTCCTATGTATTTTTAAACATACCATACACTTAATATAAATATGGATAAGAGCAGAGCATGAGACATGTCCTACAGGCATACCTTGTTAACTGTATATACTGCCATCAAGGCAGGTGAAACCTCCCTTACTGTCAAATTAGTTTCAAGTATTCAATGTTGTTAATGACTTCAGCAGTCTTGATTGATCTAAAATTGAACTGCTTTTAGATTTAAATGTGTGTCATTGTTTTGTTTGTAGTGTGATATCCTATTATTAACAGGAAGTTTTCATAAATACAATCTTGTGTTATCTGATTACTGAACACACCACCATCTACAAGGTCACACTCTAGTGAAAATGAATGTAATTATGTAGATCTGTAATATGATAATTTATCTTTGGGTCAAAGAGGACAAATGCAGAACAGCTGGATTTTCTCTTTTAAAATTCCCATCAGTCAATTATAGTACATGAATCTGAAAACAGATGGCACTGTAGTCAAGCAAAATTATCCAGCATTGAGTATTAACATTTGAGAATTTTATCAATAAAAAGTGTCCACTCTATAAAATATATTCTGTAAGATATTTACCATTGATATATTACATAATTAAATGGCATTTTTGATCTCTTAATAAAATTAACCTACGTTTCTATTACTGACTGATACAGCATTTTATTCTTATCTCAATCTCTACACTTAGTGGCTACTTTCCCTGGAGAGAAGCAATAGCCAAGTACTCAGTGGCCTTTTTTTGACCAGATGGAAATTAAATGGTAAGGTTTTTTAAAATGAATACTAAAACACCTGTTCTCAGTATTGTTCTGCTCTCAACAATTCAGCTGGTTAGTAGGTAAAGTTCCCCTGTCTATGAGATACCTTCCATAGCTAAGTACAGACTTCCAGGATTATATTTTGTAGAAATAAAAAGAATAATTGGTAGCCCTCTTATGGAAAATATATAGATTTATTTTACAAAATTTTCACACCACACTGTAGGTGTTTATTTAATTGTGTCTCTTTGTAATAACATAAAATAAATAATTTAAATTCCAACCAAATGTGAATGCCAAAATTTAGGATATTGCATTCATTACAGAAAATTAATTCTAAAATTGATATACATATATACCACAGCAGAGCCTGAGAAAGCAGGTATACTGATTCTAACTTAACAACTAAGTTCAATGTAAGAAAATACTCACATATGGAGATAAATATCTTTAAGAAAGAAATGTTGGCAAAACACAACTCTTATAAGAAATATAACTCACAATTTCAGTGGTATAGGTACAAATAAATCAGAAAAACAAAACAAAAACATTTTAAAGAATACTGAAAGATTTCTAGTCCTAGTAAGACAGATTATTCCTTCCAGGTTCTCCCATGCACAACTAAGACACCCTGGCCATGATCAACAAATAAGTATAGGAAGACTATGATAGGCTGTAGAGAGAGAGAAGAAAGTTAACCTGGAGCCACTGAACATGATGAATGACACAACAGTGAGATCCTTTATTGCTTCCCATATATCCCATTAGTACATTTCAGAACACCTACAGCACACTAATAATACCTTTAGATGGTTACAGAAAACACTATTTTCCTAAACATAAGGTAGACAAAGACTGCCTTCCAAATAGGCCACAAAGAAAGTTATTTTTAAAGAATAAATAAAATTTTAAGTAACCAATAAACAGCATATAGAATGAAGGAGAAACTATAAACTTCAAAAAGGCATTTACATATCATGCAAGGCATAAATAACTTATATTCTGAAAAAATACATATATACACATTTTTAAATGTATAAAGAACTAAGTGAAACTTTGAATAGATATGTCGTAAAAGAAAATATTCAAATAACTGATAAATATGTGAAAGGATGTTCAATCTCATTATTCAGAAACACAAATTGAAACTTAATGAAATACCACTGCATAGCTACCAGAATGATGCACTCTGTACAGAGCTGTCATATTGAAAGTAGTTTTGTTGAATTGAACTACATATCTAAATAATAATAAATTGGTTTTTATATGTGTAGATCACTTTTTTATCATTACTGATAACCAGAAAACAAAACAGACTTTATTATAGCTAAAAAGAAAAACTTTATTTTGGATTTAACATTTGGTAGAAGTAGTATTTAAAAACATCAATATTCTCTTTTCCTAAAGAAATTGCAACTGAATATCTTTAGCTTTCAATTAATACTATAATTTCAAGTAATAGAAAATTGATGTAACAGATGAATGTACTGAACTAAAAGTATCAATTGCCTAATAGGTCTCACTGAACTTTTTTATGAAGGATGCCATATATAATTACATTTCACAGTCAAAGGAAAAAGCCATTTAAATGCTTGTATTAGTGTGATAACTATACATTTTCACATGAAACACAGTAGCAAACTTTGTAATACCATTTCTGCTTTTCCCACTCAGAATGGCATTGTCAAATTATAGTTAATGACCCATTTTGAATCCCTCAAATTATAGAGTGAATTATGTGAGTTAATGTGCTCCATTACCTTTTTAACATTTCTTAAGTAGTTTTTCTAAGTTTTTTTAAAGAGAAAATATGTTTCAGTCACATTAAAACTTATGTTCAACTTTTCCACATATGAAGAGCTATTTTCTAACTTTATTTTTACAATAGATCTAGAAGTACAGATAAAGCAGCATCCATAAATGTATCACTTGATTTAATTCAGTCAGGTGAGTTACTTTTAAGGAAAAAAAAATCAAAATAACACATTTTAGAACTAAAATGTTTTATGACAGAAAGTAACATTGATTTGAAATAGAGATTCTCCCCTCCATTATCCACTCTGCTTAAATGAGTATTATGATTATAATAAGACAACACTTCCTTTTTGTAATAGTGATTTCAATTTCCCATGAGTAGGTCTTTCTGTAACCTCTGAATACTGTCTGTAACTTGACACAATGATGAAATCATGGGCACCAATTTATATTTAAAGGAAATGCCTTCCAGAATAAGTTGGCCATATTGTACTTAACTAATAGGAAGCTCTTGATGGAAGTGTCTTCCTGGAAGTGCAAGGCAGCTTGAGCATATAAATTTTAAAAATTACAGCATAATACCCTCATGTATATACAACATATGGTAGGAAGAAGGCACTGTTTAATAAATAATAAGTAGCAATGAATATTTTCATCATGTAAATACAGCTGTAGCAGCCACAGAAACAGCATAATTATTTTTGCTGCTAGGGTCATGGGGAATATACCTATGGTATCCATTCTTCTTTTGTTCAAAAAGTGTTTATTGTCTGCCATTGCCAAGGACTGAGCTAGGCATTTATGTGTATGTGAAGTGATTAAAATACAAAATATTTTTCAAAGTCTGTAGGGAGGGTTTTTAAATAATGATTTATTATAACTATTGTTTCCTTTTCTTCTGTGAATTTAAACTATGAAATGTCTCTTATGTGAATTGAGTAGAAAACTTTTCTGAACTGCTTAAAGAGATTGTGTTATAGAATATTTTGTGGTTATTGTAAGACAGTGGATTAAAGAAATCTAAATATTTTCCTGACATGAACATTTAGAAATCCTACATAATATTTAACAAATCAATTTTGAATTCAAAACTGCTTTGGCCTCAAAGAAAAGTAAGTTTCTAGATCCAGAAATAATGTGAAAACTGAAACCTACTCAGAAAAGCTTATAAGCTAATCCTGTTATGTCCCTGGTGTCAGGGGATAAGAATACATATTAGAAGGAGATTACATACCGCCAAGACCCAAGAGACTAGCTCTTGTCCCTCTCTAGGACAGAAGGTAGAGAACAAGATCACTGAACATAAACCAGGAACCTCAAGTGTCTGTAAACCTTGAGAAGTAGTTAGACTGTAAGAGCACAGAGACTATGACCCACTCTGTACCTGCATAGGCTCTAGGTGAGAACAAGCAAAAGCAGGCTTCTCAGAGAACTCCAAATTTTTACTCAGCTTTTACTTCAAGTTTGGCCTTGACATGCTTTGAGCACATTCAAGCCATGAAGTTAACATAAACATTGGTCACTGGCTTTGAACTTCTAAGGTGTCTGAAGAAATTAAACCACAATCTACTATGGAGATGCATTCCAATTCTCAACCCACCTCATCACAGGTTTCTCCCAAATAAAGTTTAATAGAAGGACTTCATAAGAAAATATGACAAACATGTAAGATAACAAGACCACATGAGCAGGAAACATCAGAAACAACTAAGAGCATAATTTACTAAGTATTACTATTCTTATATTAAACATTAAGTAATCTACTAGGAATGATAAAATGAATATTTTAAGTACATGCCCATTAAATAAAGATTAGTAATCAATGAAAAATAAGCAAAGCTATCTGTGAAAGTAAACAAACATTTTCTGAAACATCTTTTTAAAATTTATATACTCAAGCTGTCATTGCACTTCTAGAAAGAAACTTTCATGGAGAGCTTCCTATTAATTAAGTACAATATGGCAAACTTCTATCCTGTTAGGCATTTCCTTTAAATATAAATTACTCCCCATGATTTCATAATTTTGTCAAGTTGCAGGCAATGTTAGGAAGACAGAGAAAGACTTACTTAGGAAATAGAAGGCACTATGACAAAAAAGAATTCTTGTCTTATTCTAATCATAATACTCAGTTAAGTGGAGTGGATAATGAAGGGGTGAATCTCAAATGGGAAATAAAGAATTTAGGTAAAAAGACAAAAAAAAAGATAAGAAGAAGAATCAAAAATAAATACTGAACTAAAATACTTCTCAAATGACTTTCCTGAATAAGATCATGAGATAAAGTTATGGAATATATAAAAACAAAGGCTAACAGAAATAGTGGCTAGAATGATAAAATTCTGCTATAGGTTGAATATAATTTATTTGTCCTCACCAAATTCCATATAGAAATTTGGCCTCCTTAGTGTTGAAAGTGGGTTCTAATGGAAGGTGTTTAGATCCTGAGGAATGATCCTACATGAATAGATTAATGCTCTCCCTGGAATAGGGAAAAAGGGTCAGTGTCTTCTCATTCGGTTAGTTTCCATGACAGCAGGTTGTAAAAAAAAAGGCTAGCATATCTTCCCTGTTTCTTCGTTGCTTCCTCTCTCATCATGTGGTCTCTGCACAGACTGAACCCCCTTTTCCTTCTGCCATAAATGGAAGGAGCCTGAGGCCTTCACCAGATGCAGATGTTCACACTTGAAATATCCATCCATTTGAAATTATGTGCCAAATAAACCTTTTAAAAAAATAATAAATTGCCCAGACTCAGGTGTTCCTTTATAGCAACACAAAATGAAATAAGACAAATCCAAATGTAAATTGACTTGTCTTAGTTCAAAAATATATAGTTATATATTTAAAATATATATATAATGTTTAAAGTTACAGTAAAAGTAAAACACAAATTTCAGAGATAATGACAAAGAACTTACCAGAATTGAAGACGTTGTTTAATGTAGAAAAGCATAAACAGCTTCAAATAGAATAAATTCATAAAAGTCAACATCTAAACATATTGTTGTGGGACTTTTCCTTAGTTCAGCTACAGAGGGTCCTTGTCACAGGGCCACGAAAGATTAGGCTTGCCGACAATTTGAAGGGTGAGTAAGGCAAATTTATACTGGGCGAAAGGGGTAAAAAAGGGAAACAGGGACCCTCCATAAAGCCAGAGTCCCTGCTGGTGAGCTTCTCTCCTTGCAGTTTGAACCCCATGTACCATCCAGGAAGAGGAAGGTCCAGGTTCCTCCTCACTGCAAACAGTGCAAACTTCTGTTTCTCCAACCAGTGCACATTTCTCCAGTGTGCAGGCTGGTTTGGGAGTTTCTCTGGGGATCCCCTCCCACCTGGCCATCTAATTCCCCACTCTGAAGAAGTACATCTAATTGCCCTTAGAATAAGTTTGAAGACAAATTTTAACTGCTTCCTGATGACAGGGGGCGCTCTTTTGCGGAAAATGGCAGTCAGAGCTCTAGATCAGAGGCCTTTCTCTCTCTCTCTCTCTCTCTCTCTCTCTCTCTCTCTCTCTCTCTCTGTGTGTGTGTGTGTGTGTGTGTGTGTGTGTGTGTGTGTGTTTTGTTCTTTCTGAGCTGCAGCCAGAGATGCTGATTGGTTCACAGGAATAATCAAGGTTAGTCTAAAAGTGTAGGCAAAAATTTAAAAACAAGTAATACATATAGAATTTAATGCCAAATGTGTAAGTTCTGAAACGTAATTTCTCTCTCTCCAGTGCTTATTTTTGTTAAAATAACAAATCATAGTAGGACCAAGTTGTTTGCAAAATAGATTTTAATCTTATAGTTGGCCTGATTATTTGCATAAAGTGCAGCAAGAACAACTATTTCTACATAGGCCTTTTGTATTGGCTTTGATAGAACTCTGTTCCTCAAGGAATCTCAGATGAGATCTTTTAAAGGCAAGCCCAGCCATAGGTTTATATCCTCAAATACCTATGAGTTGGATGATCCTCTCCTTTTAGGACCCCAAGATAAACTTGGAGCTTCTAAGCCTGTTAAAAAGTGACTTTTTTTTTTTTTTTTTTTTTTTTGAAACGGAGTTTCGCTCTTGTTACCCAGGCTGGAGTGCAATGGCACGATCGCGGCTTTCCGTAACCTCCGCCTCCTGGATTCAGGCAATTCTCCTGCCTCAGCCTCCTGAGTAGCTGGAATTACAGGCACATGCCACCATGCCCAGCTGATTTTTTGTATTTTTAGTAGAGATGGGGTTTCACCATGTTAACCAGGATGGTCTCAATCTCTTGACCTCATGATCCACCCGCCTCAGCCTCCCAAAGTGCTGAGATTACAGGCTTGAGCCACCGCACCCAGCAAAAAGTGACATTCTTTACTGACTACAGGTCAGTACAGGGACTGTATAGACAAAAGTATGAGGCCAGTCTCCCCACTGAACTTTCATCAGCTTTTCAAGTCAAGCTTGACTCCATAAAGGGAAGCATACCCTTCCAGTTTAAGCCTTGGTAAAATAACCAATTTTTCCAATTGCATCCTGTTGCAAATGAAAAATGGATTCTTTTTGCACTGATGCAAGCAACTATATTGCCCTAAGTTAAGAACACTTGCACACCGTTTCCAAATTCTAAAGGAACCAGGCAGAGAGAAACAAACGTGCCCAGATTTTGTTCACAGGGGTATACCTTACTCAATTATTAAAGGCCATAAATAGTTTAAAATACGTTTCCTTGACTCTGAAAAACAAAACAAGGATCAGCAATATTCCAAGCAAAAGACAAAAACTTTGCTTAAGCTTTCTTAGTTCAGTCCATTGTGAAGTATAGGCCCATCTCCCCACTGGGCTTTTATCAGCTCTGCAAGTGATAAAAATACTTAGATAGCATATACCTAGACATTAGAATTTTAGAAATCCTATACAATTTTGGAACATATATTAGCATTATTCAACAAAAATATAACCTAAAGAAGATTGAACATCATCTCAGCAGTCCCACATACCTAAATATGTTAAATAATTCTGTTTATCTCTTTTCTGGATATTTCAGGGCTCTCTGACCCATCCAAAAAGCCAGATATCAGGAAAGACCATTTTGAAACTAAAGTTTGATTTTAGGAAGGCTGTTAAATATGTTCAAGGTTAAAACACTCCATATTATGAAATAGAATTCCAGATGATCAAATTATTTATTTTGCCAAAATGATGACTCCAAAATTTTAAAGCAGCAAAAACCTTTGTAATCCTTCATAAGAGCCAAAGAGCAGATTAGAAAACCCTGAAGTTGTTTTATTTTAATGCTCAATTTACAGAAAAAATACATAATACATTTTTTAATTTAGTCAATATATTCACACGGAGAACCTCTTCTGCAAGATTAATTTCCACAATCCTTTGACCACAATTAAGAGTGTGGTTTATTTCATATGTCTCCAGGCCTTACCAATTGTGAAGCAGGCAAGTCAGATAGTTCTCAAAACCCAAAAAAGCAGTTTATAACCTTAAAACACTTAGCAAACCTTGCACCTGATCTGCATAATTTAGTTCACCTATTTGCATTTTGATGGCATCTACATTTTACCAATAACCTTGAAGGCTATTTTTATTTCTTAAAGATTAAAATCATATGAATCCAAAGGTATCACAGCTTTTCTCTCCCTTTAAAAAATATTTGATCCAAGTGCTTGTCTTTCTTTAGGCCAAATTAATTGAAGCTCTTTTTATAGACATCACATGCATACATATATAACTACATAGAAAGGCAGGAGAAAATCCAGTTCCTGGGTGGAGTGTTTTAAGAGACAGGTCTAGGAAAACCTGCAGATATCAATTGAGAAAGGAACTCATTCTCTAAGACACGATTGCTAAACCAAGCCTTGCCACGGGGTTACGGGTCATGACCCCAGGATGTAAAACAAGATGGAGGCTTGGAGTGAAGTTTGCTATGAACCATACAGACATGCAAAGCACACTAGATTAGCTACAGCTTAAGACTAGCCTCATAAATCCTTTTGCACAACCAAAACTTTACAGAGAATATAAACAAGGATCCCTATCATTCCTTGCCTAGTAAAATGTCTCCTAAATGGTAAAACCTCAATTAAAAGTTAACTGCTGATAGGGCGAAAAAGAAGAAAGAAATAAAAATGTTTCAAAATACCTGGGGAAGAACTTCTTATCCTTATGGAAGTTGTCCCTCCAAGAGGGAGAGAAGTTTAATTGATGAGGGATGGAACTGGCCTCCCCGGCCCAGGGAGAGGGAAATTCTATGGGCATGTGGCAGAAAATTCCAGCCAGCTGCCTGGGGCACCCTGGGTCATGCATCCCAGCCCTGGCAGGAAGGGAAGAACGGCTTACTGGTCTGTCCTGAAAAAGGAAGAGAGAGTCATAGAGACTGAGATCGACCTTTCTGACCCTCAGGAGGGATGGGATGAAGGCATGGCTTCCCTACCCACGGAAGTCCAAAGATGAAAAGACTGGGAAACAAGAGGGAAAAATACTGCTTGGTTTGCAGCTTCAGTCCCTGCTTCTTGAGCCCCATGTTGGGCACCAAAAATGTTGCGGGACATTTTCTTGGTTCAGTTAAAGATGGGGCTCTTGTCACAGGGCTATGAAAAATTAGTCTCACAGACGATTTGAACAGCAAGGCTGGTTTTCATTAGCTGAAAAGGGAAATGGGGATCCTCCACAAAGCCAGAGTCCCTGTTAGTGAGCTTCCTGCCTTGATGTTGAATCCCAGGTACCACCTAGGAAGAGGTGGTGCCAGGCTCCTCCCTGCTGCAAATGGCACAAATTTCTGTGGCATCACCCCAGTATGCATTGCTCCCAGTATGTAGGCCTGTTGGAATTTCCCTGGGGACCCCTTTCCACCTGGCTGTCTCAATGTCTTAGTGAAATTTTAGAATACTAAAACTAAAGATCTTAAAAGCAATCATAGGTATGAAATAAAAATTAGATATATAGTCAAGTTTCCATTAATAACTAGAATCCAACTGGACTTTAAAGCTCTATGGAAAAAAATAAGGCAAAAAATAAATACTTTTTCTGTGATAATGTATTTATCACTGGTAACTTTCCAATAAAAAATGTATATGTACTTTTGAAAATGGAGAATTAGATATAGAAGGAGGAGACTAAAGAAATTCCAAGAGTGTAGAGTGTATAAAACAATAAAAAATATAAAAACATAAAAATAAGCACAACAAAAACATTATATAGAGGCAAAATGTAAAATGTTTATCAGCGTTCTAAAGTTCTAATATTGTTTGGGATGAGGCTATGTCTCCTGGTCATCTTTATAATTTAAAATTAAATGTATATAAGAAAAGTTTAAGAGCAAGCTCTAGTATAAGATTAAAAAAATGTATAATTTCAGATCAGTAGAACCTAAATTATATATCCAATACAAAATTAAAAATTATTAACATAGAAAAATAAAGAAAAAGCATTCTGGACTATTTTTGATAGCAAGAAGATGATATTTGTATTCCTCAAATCCCTGAAAAGAGGGATGGAGACAGAGTCAATCAGCATTGAAAAATCCAAACACAGAAAATCCCACCAGCAACATCCTCATTAAAACTTCATAGCAAGACAACTTATTACATATATTCATATCCAAAATACATCAAGAGTAGCCTATATATTGTCACAGCATCAAGATTAGTATGGGACAAAAAAGTGTTAATGGCACAGGGTTTTGTGAATCACAGAACCCAGAAACTACCAACAAATACCATGAAGGTCATGCCACTACGCTTTGTGTGAATCTGGACAAGCAAACCTGAGAACAACCAGTGAAATAAGAGAAAGTCTTCTTGGGCTTTAAATAGTGGATGACTGTAACAAGACCACAGTAACCACTAGGGGGCCTCAACACATACACAGCGTTGTGAAGAACAGTTGTGAGAGACTTCAGGAGAATATTTTATCTTTATTTAAAAGCTGTAAAAGCAAACAAAATAAAACAGAAGAAACTCAACTAACTGTATGAAGCAAATAACTTTTGTCTATAGTCTAAACTTTTAAGGTAGAAAAAGTTTTATTACCAATTTTATTTTCATCTCATTGGACATCTTAATTTTCATGTTTTTCTTTTCTATTTGAATATAGAGCAATTGCTCTCTCTCTCTCTCTCTCTCTCTCTCTCTCTCTCTCTCTCTCTCTCTTTCTCTCTCTTTCTCTCTCTCTGTGTCTGTGTGTGTGTGTGTGTGTGTATGTCTACCAAACATTCATTTACCAAAAAGCATACTACACTTCAATTTTTTTTTTTTTTGCTTTTGTCAAAGAGCAATTATAATACTGTATGATCTTACAATAGTAGCGATTTGCACCAGTTGACAATGGTTGCCAAGCAAATTCTATATTCTTGATGTGCTGGAATGTTTTGTTCATTTTAAGTAAAACCACTTCCTATTTAATTCTAAAATATCCCCCGGTGACAATAATGTAAGGAAAATTTTAAGGAATAAAACCTTTTTTTAGATGTCACAGTGATTACATTTTATTTACAAAATGATATTACATGATGCACTAGTGTTGCTAAATATCCTTTGACATTTAAGTCATATTTCCATAGGGCTAGTGAATCAAATAAGAACCCAGAACTCATTCTTCTTACTCCTGGGCAATGCAAAAATAAGAGTTTTAACCATTTCACAAATAACAATAAAAGAAGAAAATCTATTTATCATTGTTTGGTGGCTAAAATTTTTCTTCTTAATTAATAAGCAAAAGCAGGAGAAAAATAATTCCTTAAGAAAAAGCAAAAAGTGTCATATGGAAATGTATTTCTAATGCTCAAACAACACTAGAGAACAATTTAGCTCATTAAAAGGCAATAAAAGAAAGCTTTTTATTTAGATTTTTTAAATATCATCTAAGTGTAGACAGAGTCAATGTTCTTTACTTAAATATGTAATGTGATAAAAGGGTCTTTGCAAAAGGATCTTTGTATACCAAAAGGCTAACTTTTGTAATTTCTGTCTTCAGCATTCTTCGAACTGTAATTGCTGCTAACCTAATCCTGGAAGTTGAAATGAATAAATTTATACCTTCTTTATAAATTATGCTGTCTGGATTTTGAGCCATTATTTCTAATTAGACAAAGGTAAATAACATTTTTTTCCTATTCCTTTGATGTCAGGACCTTGCTATGTTCTATTCTCTTTTGTATTATAGGCCAACAAAAAAACAACGTAAGTGAATAGTGCATTTCTTGCCTCACACGTCACTTGTGTCTTCATTCTGTGTTGGCCAAGCTATTTAGAATTTAAAAAGAA
Organism: Saimiri boliviensis; assembly: GCF_048565385.1. Lineage (NCBI taxonomy): Eukaryota > Metazoa > Chordata > Mammalia > Primates > Cebidae > Saimiri > Saimiri boliviensis. Next base: position 54,592,865 of record NC_133453.1, on the reverse strand, counting down.
CAAAGAAACATGGTGGCTTACAGTAATGGAATATGTTAATTACAAATAAAAATGAATGTCAAGAGAAATTACTTGCATTGGTCTCATTTTTCAGATTCACAAATTTCTCAACTTTCTTAGGAATGCAAACATTATATGAGTGATGTACCCACATATATGTTTCTTATAAACTTATTTTTTGTCAAGGAGATTTATATGTTCATATAGTTTTACAGTATTTTTTATGGTTCCAGTTTTAGAGAATCTCTTAAAGGAAGCCATGCAATAAAATTGTCCATTACAAATACTTCATTAAGACTTTTTATTTTAAAATTTCTGATACTTTTAAAAAGATATGTCAAGATATATCTTTAAAAATAATTGTTCAAAATATTAATTATTCAATCTCTTATATATTTGCAAATATCTTTAACAGAGATGTAATCAAAGTGCATGTATGATATGTATGCCATTTTTTGCATACATTTAGACTTTTTCTAAAAATGTTTTAAATTGTTACATAATTTGGTTATTTAATGAGGGCTAAGTTGTTCATTGGTTCTTGACCAAAAAAAGAGTATTTTGTGACTCTGTATATTTATTTTCCTCCTATTTAGGTATCAGAGGAGCCCTCATTTATTTTAATAATAAAAGATGACACATGTAAGTATTAATAAATGGGTACTTAGGCATTATAAATTTATTGTCATGCATGGACTTTGAATACGCATGTGTTCAGAATTTTTTTTTTTTTTTACCAAAAGTGGAAAATAAACACGTACATTGGGTACCCACTATATTTGACAAACTAATTCTTTTTTTTAGTCTTAAATTTGTTTTTTCATTTTTTTTTAATTGTACTTTAGGTTCTGGGGTACATGTGCAGATCATGCAGGATTGTTGCAAAGGTACATACATGACAATGTGGTGTGCTGCCTCCATCCCTCCATCACCTATATCTGGCATTTCTCCCCATGTTATCCCTCCCCAACCTCCTTACCCCACACTGTCCCTCCCCTAGTCCCCATCAACAGACCCCAGTGTGTGATGCTCCCCTCCCTGTGTCCATGGGTTCTCATTGTTCAATACTTGCCTATGAGTGAGAACATGTGGTGTTTGATTTTCTGTTCTTGTGTCAGTTTGCTGAAAATGATGGTTTCCAAATTCATCCATGTCCCTACAAAATACATGAACTTATTGTTTTTATTTGATTTTATTCTATGCACTATACAAAGAAATGAAAGTTTAATTTCTTTTCTTAAATATCTTTATGAAATAGAGTTTATGAAAATGAGAAAAACATTGCTAATAAGAAGTACGAACGCAAGTGATACTGACTGTAGATGAGCAGTGATGACTAAATTTAATTCTGATCCTGTATTCACTGTATGGAATATTGTAATGTAACAGCCAGAGCAGCATATAGAATTTGTAGTAAATAAATGATATATAAAAGTAAGCAAATTCAGTAGTTCTACAAGATGGCCAAGTTCATCAATAAATCTAACTAATAATAACTAGGCTAAAAAAGCAAATAAACAATGGGAAAAAAAAACCAAACTTACCCTGAATACATATGCTATCACCTTCTACCTGCTGCATTTTATAGTAAACAGTCATAGAAAATATGTTTCGAAAAACCCTGCTAAAAATAACATTTGAATGGTAAGAAAAAATATGTAAATGTAATAGGTTTCAATTTACCTAAACTCAATCTCATTTTTGGATTTTTGTTTGTTTGTTTGTTTGTTTGTTTTTTGAGATGGAGTTTCGCTCTTGTTACCCAGGCTGGAGTGCAATGGCGCATTCTCGGCTCACCGCAACCTCCGCCTCCTCGGTTCAAGCAATTCTCCTGCCTCAGCCTCCTGAGTAGCTGGGATTACAGGCATGTGCCACCATGCCCAGCTAATTTTTCATATTTTTAGTAGAGATGGGGTTTCACCATGTTGACAAGGATGGTCTCGACCTCTTGACCTCGTGATCCACCCGCCTTGGCCTCCCAAAGTGCTGGGATTACAGGCTTGAGCCACCGCGCCCGGCCCGAAAATATACTTTTCTATAGTGATTTATTTAGTTTGCCTACTACAGGAATAATTGTGTATCTACCCAACAGAAAGAAGAGGGATAGCAGTGCATTATTTTCACATATCTGTTTATTGTAGACTTTAACTGTGTTACAAGACCTTTCAAATTTCAAATAGAAAGAGACAAATAAAACAAGGGTGCTGGGTTCATTAGCATTTAATGAATAACAAATTATCTTGCCTGGGCTAGTAATCTGCATTAGTCTTTCTCCGGAGTTTTCATTTACGTTATCTTCTTTCATGCAAATTAAGGAACTACACAAACACAATTAGATGTGGCAGCTATCTCTGTAGCAAGTAACAGGAAATGTGCTTTACAAAATGAATTATAGATATACTTTTTCTCTTACCAGCAACAATCAAACACTGCAGTTCAGGCACATTTTAGGCTTTTTTTTCACCATCTCTTGTAAGTTAGAGGATAAGGTAATATAAAGTAAATGTTTTTAAGAAAATGAATTTAGTTGTTTTCCCCATTCTATTTTTTCTCATGAATAGTTGATTTCATGAAGTCTTAGGGGAGGAGTACTTTCAAGCGTTTCTGCTGAATCCAAGGTTGTACTCACCTAGAATCTACAACTCCCACCAAGCACAGCCTGGTAAGCACAACTGTATGGTTCCCGCTTGCCCACACGATTTGGCTTTTTGCCCTTGGCAACAAAAGTTTGGCTCTTCAAACAAAAATGAAACTTGTTTTCAGTTTTTCAGCAATACACTTTGCCGACATAAAAAGCGGCTGCATCGCGGCACAACTGGCTCCAGGTGAAACCGTAAAGTAAGCAGAACTTTTCTACAGCTGTTGTAACATTGCTTCACTTCTGTAAAAATGTTCCAGGCATTAAATTTACTTTACTTGAACATTGACTTATTTTGCAGATGTTAGATAATTTAATTCTCATCATAACTTTATGAAATAAGATTAGCTAAACCAGAAAATTTAATTCAGGAAAGTATGTGGTAACCTATTGCACAGTCAGTAAATGGTAGACCCAGTGCTTAAACACAAACCTGAATAACTCCAAAAGATGCGTTCTTGTCTTTTTATCACACTGCCTGCCAGGAAACTGGGCTTTTAACAATTTTTTGGACATGGTAATTTGCAGTGTGGCTCACCTCCTGGGTCCATTTCATTAACTAGGTTCATACTATTGGCTCTTCTTGTGTCTCTCCTTTAAAACTAGAAGGCCTGTGTCAGCCAACATTAAAACCTACTTTTCTGTATTGCAGTTGCTGATTTTTAAGCAGCTTCTATAAGTAGGGTGTTATTTTAGCATCAAAGGGCATACTTTCTGTGCTAAAGTAGATTGGAGTCTAGAGGGACAACACAGATGAAGAATTTCTGGAGAGTGTGATTAATATGAAGGGAAGGTATTCAGGGAAGGCTATGGAAGAAAAGTCTAATGCTTGCTGCAGGTTTCTGCCAATTTCCAGGGGGAAAAAAATCTTCTCATGATCACCTCTGACTCCAAGGCCATGACTATTTCTTTGTTTAGCACCTTGACAACATTGTGTTTTCCAATGACACAAATTAAAAAACCCAGCTTTTTTCTTTATATAACTCCACACAATTAAATACAATTGCCATCCTAATCCTGAATGTATAACATCGTAACTAAAAGAAGAGGAAGAGAAGAGTTCACTCAAAACAAAATGAGCAACGTTAAGTATTACACATTTTTGTCCTTAAAGATTCTTCAGCTATTGTTCACTGTGTCCTTACTATACCCCACTGTCTGTTCTTTCCCTCTCTCCTTTCTTCATTTCTTCCCCGGCATCCCTATTTTACTGCCAGTTTGAAAGCCAAGGAGCAGGCCAAGGTCGGAGGATCACCTGAGCCTAGGAGTTAGAGATCAGCCTGGGCAACATAGGGAGACTCCCATCTTTACAAAAATTAATTTTAAACTGTTAGCCAGACAAAGTGGTACATGCCTGTAGTCCCAACTGCTCAAGAAGCTGAAGTGGGAGGATGGCTTGAGCCCAGGAACTTGAGACTGCAGTGAGGGGCTGATATCCTGCCACCACACTCTAGCCTGGGTGACAGAGCAAGACCTTATCACTAAAAAAAAAGACAAAAGAAAAAAAGAAAGTAAAAAGTAGAGAAATCCAACAAGCTAGTTTAGCGTGTTTATGTGAGTGTCTTCAGGTAGGACATTACATCATCATATTCTAAGCACAAGCTCTTTCTCCATAAGAGAAATTTTGATGATGGATCTTGAAGCTACATAAGGAGGTAAGGTTCCTCTAAGAAGAATACAAAAAAAAAAAAAAAAAAAAAAAAAATACAGAATGCAAACAGCATCATAACAGTGGTCCATATATGACAGAAAAGGATAAAAATGAACTTATAAAGATGAGTTTCACAGAGCCCCAGAAAAAGAAAAAATTTCAGGAAAGAAGGCTGAGTAAACAGTGTCAAATGCAAGAGAGATGAAGGGCAAGAGGGAAAACAGGACACTGCCTCTGGCAATGTGGCAGATATAGTTACTGCTGACTTCGGCAAGAGCAGTTTCAATATCATATGTAATGCAGACCAACTGTTCCATTGATTCATCCTAAAAACAAGTACTGTTCACAACGGAAAGGGTTTTTGTTTGTTTATATGCTTTAAGCTCAGGTTAAAATAAAACAGAACTTGGGTAATATCTTAAGTAAATTACATTATTATTATTATTATTATTATTATTACTATTATTAGAGACAGAGTCTCACTCTGTCGCCCAGGCTGGAGTGCAGGGGCCTCATCTCAACTCACTGCAACCTCCGCCTCCTGGGTTAGAGCAATTCTCCAGCCTCTCCTTCCAGAGTAGCTGAATTTACAGGCATGTACCACCATGCCCAGCTAATTTTTGTATTTTTAGTAGAGACGGGCTTTCACCATGTTGGCCGAGCTGGTCTGGAACTGCTGACCTCAGGTGATCTGCCTGCCTTTGGCCTCCCAGAGTGCTGGGATTACAGGCATGAGCCACAGCTCTCGGTCTAGTATTATTTTTTTTAAAGAACTCCAAGTAGATCAATAGCTTTCACAAGACAAGTGCATATACACAATCCCCTTTATCTGAAATAAAAGGAGTACTTTTATTCCTGCATACAATTTCAGTTGTTTTATTTTTCATATTTAAAAACATCTTACCTGTAATTGAAGCATGAAAAATGTAATAAAGACTCTAATCATAACTACAAATGAAAACAGAGAGCATTTATATATACGAAGAATAAATTAGAAACATTCACAATAATAAACATAACATTCTTGATTCGTCATTATACCTCTTTACTTTTGAGCATAATTATGGATGATGAACATGTGGAGATAATAGCTCTGAGAAGCTAACCAGTCTAAATATGTATGTGTGTGTATATATATATATATGGCCAAATTTGGTAGTCAGTTTTACTTATACATTGTCTATTCACATAGATTAACTTATAGCCCTTATTAAAATCCCTTCTTAATTCTATATGCATTTTATTAATTTTAGTTAATTGTTCCTTTTTCTCATCTTTATTTTCCTAAATTAACCAAGTAGCTAATTTTTGTTTGTTAAAATGAACTTTTGTTTAATTTCATTTAGAAGGTCCTTCCCTTTCCTAGTGTTCATAATCTAATACTTTTCCTTCATATTTTTTTCCATCCCTGTTCACCTGTATTAGCTTGCTAGAGCTGCCAAAACAAAATTATGTGGACTGGGTGGCTTAAACAATGTAAATTCATTTCTCACACTTTTGGAGGCTGGAAGTCCAAGATCCAAATGCCAACAGGGTGACTCCTCCTGAGGCCTTTCTCCTTGGCTGCTTTCTTATGTCCTCATGCAGACTTTTCCGTGTATAAATGAGTTCCTGGTGTCTCTTTTTCTTTTTAGGACATCAGGCCTGTTGGATTAGAACCCCCACCCTTATCACCTCATTTAACTCTCATTACTACCTTACAGTTTTCTATCTCCGCATAAAGTAATATAATGGCGTCAAGTTATGCACTTTGGGGTACACAATTTATATAACATCTTATATATTCTATCTGTGTGATCTTTGCAATATTTTTACTTCTGCTATCTCTTACCCTGACTCTAGGGAAACTTTGAAATACTTTAATTATCCACCTACCCTTATTTCACTTTTGAGGAAATGGCTTAATCCTTTAAGGCATTTTAATATCTTTTTGTTTATGAATTCCTTTTATTTCAAGAATACTTCTTAGCCTTCAATTTTCGCAGAGTCAGTTCAGTTACATTTACATATTCGTATCTGCGAGGTTTATTACTCAATACGCCTCCTTTCACTTCATTTGCCCATCTAAAGGCCTTTGTTTTTTGTTATTTAAATTTTTTCTTAAAGTACCCTTTTGGTTGGTGTAGATGGGCAATAGATTAATTGAAATGGTTTATCTAAGCAAATGTCTTCCATTCTAACGAGTGAATAATGATGTATATCGGTTAATAATTCTCCCACTGATGTTTTATTCTCTGGGTGATCTCTACATGTCAGTCTATGTGTTCTGTCCTCCAGTGTGGCAAGATGACAAACTCAATGCTTTTTTTTGTTTTAATGGCTAACTTTATTTCTGTTTGCAACCTTGTTTACAGTGTTTCTTTTTGTATAACAGTATATATTTGCATTGTCAATGAGCAATTTGGGGAATTTCATTCCATTTGGCCACCATGACATTTATTCATGTCTCAGCAATAACTGTTCTTCTCTTTAGATAATCTTCTAAAATTTTGAAAAGTTATAAACATTTTTAAGTTTTATAAAACATTGTGTTGATTTGGTGTTTTTGTTAGGTTGGTTGTGTATATTAATCTCCTTAAGGGCTCTTGCTATTTTTTCTCCCCATAAATCTATTTATTTAGAGGCCTTTTCTGATTGGTGTGTTCAATATTCTCTAGGTTGCTACTGAATGACTTTTCTGTATCTGCTCATTGGGGTTTAGTTTCCGTGGCTACTGTTCTTAAGGTGCAGAACTTCACAGAGTGATTCAAGGCTCAGTGGACTCCACTCCTAGGATAGCATTATAGCTGGAGGGAATTCTTCAGTGCCTACTAAATCACTAGGAGACTTCTTTGCTCCATGCTCTCCTCCCACCTTTCCAGCTGTAGGAAGTGATATTACCCATCACTTTTTTTTTTTTTTTTTTTTTGGCAAATACCCAAGCTTTTGGGAATCAGGAGGAATGAGTACATCTAAAGAAGCCACAGCTGACCTTCCTAGAGTGTGCAAGATCTCTCTGGTCCTCTCCAGGAGGATTTATTACTCTCTAATCCGAGTTCCATCAGTCTTCTACCCTGTTCGCCAGTCTCTCATCAGGATCAGAGGGGAAAGTATCCTGCAGCAGCTCTCTTGGTTACATTCCCCAGATTTGACCTGACTACTGAAGAGACAAGAGTGGGGGATAGCTAAATGAGAATTTGGGGAGGAAGGGCAGGTAGGACATATTTAGGTTGCCAGTTTCTAGAATGCCTATGCCTTTTGAAAAATCTAACTTTTACTATATGTTATTAGCATATTTTGAAATTAGCTTATTAGTAAGTGTTCATTTGTTTATGCTTCATTGTATGCATTATTATTTCACAAGGAAAACACTGCATGTTAAATGATATTCTAGGTATTCGGTATTACAAAAAGGAATATTATTATTACGCTTGTTTTTCTTGCATGTGGCCAAATGCCCACTAAATACCTGCTACACCAAATACCTGCTAACATGACTTGATAGAACCTTAATGAAGGTTCTCTCTCCTTTTCCTAGGCCCCTGAACTTTGTACCATCTTTAAGCTTGAGCACTGAAACGTAGAACAATGCCCTATTCACAGCCTCTGCTGAGAATTAGCTGACTGCAAAAAAATATTTATCTTTAGTTCCTCTATCATGCCCCCTGCTACCCGACTCCTCCATATGCAGTTCTTTTCTGTCTTGTTCTTACTTACCTCAGTAAAAGACGTAAGTCCTTTTCTCCTTTATTTGAAGACACTTTGGGATATTTCAGTTACAGCATCCTCCTTTTGTAATAGTCTTTTACATGGTGTCTTAGCTTATTTAAGTCTAGGCTTCTTTTTATTTTAATATATTAAAATTGTTTATATGCGGAGTTGACCTTGAACAAAGTTAGGAGAAACACTTTTGACGAAATAAATGATGGTTGTGTTGAAGAGAGATTACTACACAGAAATCTTTAATTTAAAAAGATGAAGAATTTTAGAATGTAAACTACCATTTTAATGTTGACAAAAAGCAGCTAAATAATTCAACTAACTATTATTGAGTATCTACAGTGAAAGAGAAAATGTATTTTATGCTTCCAAATACTTAATCACCTTCGGGTTTCCCATTAACTCTATGAAATCTTAGCCCACTTTCTGTAAGAAGAAAATGAAGCTCAGAGGTACAGTCATAATATGGTTTGACCAAGGTCATACAGCTAGCAGTATTGTGGACAGTTGCCATTTGAATGCAAGTCTCAGGATGACAAGCCAAATGCTGTTTACACACAACAGCTGCAGCACAAAATGTGTATACCAATTGCTTGTAAAAGGGGAGGGGTGAGCTGCTTTGTATAACACTGAAAGTTGAACATTTTCAAAGTCATCTTGGGACCTACAGGCTTAGAGATGTTGTCATTAAAAGAACAAACAAGATATATTAAGGACACTGAGGGAAGTTTTTCTGCACATACAAAAGATGAGCTTACTTATGGATATTTTGCAATTTTTTTTCATTTGCTGGTGGTATTTAAGAGAACTGAGAATCCTATTTTAAACCTATGAGGTATTTTGGAAGTTTGCCACAGAATTATCTTCCTTTGCTTGTGAAGACTTTTACTTTATATCCTGCCATTATTTGAAAAAAAATTATGAAATATTTCAAAGTATTTTGAAAACTGGTGCTGGTTACATTTGATTTTTACTCAAAACTAATTTGTGTAGAAATAAAGGGACTAAAGAAAACCTTTTGTGTGTATGTTTTCATTGTCTCTTGGTGTTCTTAAGTCTTCTCTACTTTATAAAAGAAGTAATAAATTATTTAGATCCAGCCAGTGAAAAGAGTCATCATTTATCTTGACAAGATTCTAAATAGGTAGTCTTACATTTCAAGGTCATGAGTACTATAGCACAATGAGGCAATTTTCTCCAGTCTGCCTGTGTTAGACTGAGAGTTAACAAAACACAGCTAGAATATAGGCCTCGGACTTTGGATCTGTAGCAGTGGTCAAGTCCAGTTCAAGGACAAAAACACAGCTTCACAAATACCACTAGACAAGTAGTATATTTAGAATAATAAAATCATCTCTCTATTTCTTTCCTCCTCTTTCATTCTTTTATTAATACTTTATCATTTTTTGCTTGTTTTTAGTAATGTGCAAATTCTACTTACAGCTTAGTTTTACAGATGCAAGCCTTATTTTGAGGAAACATGATATGGAAGTTTTCAAGTGCTAAGGCCCAAATATTTTCATTGGCTGCATATTTCAATAAGTTGATTCTATGATATATTTAAGTAGAATATTATTTAGTCTTAGAGACTCTCTCTTTTAAGAGGATTCAATTGTTTTCAGATTTCTACCCACTTACCATTTCATTGTGTCTTATTCATGTTTTTATTTTATTTCAGTTTTAACATTTTCCTTGAATCATGTTAGGAAGGCGTCCTTTAAACTTTTCAGCAATTTCTTATGTCATGGAACAACCAAGGTCATTCATTCATTCACTCAATACATTTTTATTAAGAATTTACTATGTAACAAGAACTGTCATACCCACCAGAAATTAAATAGTGTGTGTGTGGGGGGGGGGGGGGGAGACATTGTACCTATTTTCTTGAAAATTATAATCTCTTAAGAGAAAAAGACAAGAAATGAACAACAAATATGTAATGTACTATCAGCTATAATGAATACTTTGCTGAAAAATATGCAGGAGACAGAGATACCATTCTCAGGTGGCAGTGGGGAAACATTTATCTATCTTATGAAAAGCAACAGTCCTTCATTATATTATGGCTGATTATTATTGTATGGATATACCATATTTTGTTTGCCCATTTGTCGGTTGATGAACCTGAGTTGTTTCCACCTTATGGCAACTGGGAATATTGCTGCTATTAACATCCATGTACAAGTTTTTGTTTGAGTATCTGTTTATAATTTTTTTGGTAAACAGCACAGAGTAGAATACTGAGTCATATACTACATTCAAATTTCATTTTTCGAGGTATGGACAAACTTTTTCCTACAATAGCTGAAAAAATTTACATTCCCTTTAGCAAGATTTAAGAATGTCTCTTTCTCTGTATCTTCACCAATGCTTGTTATTTTCTTTTTTTTGTTTCTTTGTTTGTTTATTCTTGCTTTGTGCATAGTTACAGCCATTCTAATGGATATAAGATGGTATCTTATTTTGGTTTTGATTTGCATTAGTCACTATGGTGACTAACAATGTTGAGTATCTTTTTGTGTACTTCTAGGGCATTTGTATATCTTTTGCTTATTCTTAAATTGGATTATTTAATTTTTTCTTGTTGAATGGTGAGAATTATTTATATATTCTGCATATAACACCTTTATCTTATACATGATTTGCAAATATTAATTCCCATTTTATAGGTTGTATTTTAACTTTCTTGAAAACACCTTTGAAACAGAAAAGTGTTTCATTTTAATGGAGTTGAATTTAACTGTTTGTTTTACATTTTGTTGCTCTCATTTTTGTCATATCTAAGAATAAACTGCCAAATTCAAGGTCATAAAGTTGTAATAATTTTCTTCTGAAAGCTTTATAGTTTTAGGTCTTATATTTAGATTATTAGATTTAGTTAACTTTTATAAATAGTGTAAGATAGGAGTCCAACTTCAGTCTTTTACTTGGGTATACCCAGTGAATTCAGCAGCATTTGTTGAAGACAATTTCCTTTCCACATTGTGTATTCTTTCCACTCCTGTCAGAGATCAGATCAAAACAATTGTTTATCAACAGATAAATAGATTTAAAATATGATGAATCCATACAATGAATCATCACCTTGCCTTAGAAAAAGAGAAGATCCCTGCCATTTGTAACATGGATGAAGTTGGAGGCATTATGCTAAGTGAAAGAAACTGGTCATAAATGTAAAAATACTTCATAATTCCACTTTTATGAGATATTCATAATAGTCGAACTCATAGAAGCAGAGGATATTGATTGCACTGTCTGGGAAATAGGAGAAATGGGAAATTACCAGTTAGAGTAGTAAGAGATCTTCTGGACAACACCGTACCTACAGTTAATATGGTTTTGTTCACTTCAAAACTTGTATATAAAGGATGTCTTGTGTTGTACTCATATGCTCTCTACAAAAAAATGGACACAAGAAAACTTTAGGAGATACTGGACATGTCTATCACCTTCTTTGTGGTGATGCTATCATGGATGTTCATATCTAGTATGTGCAAATTCATGAAACCGGGCACATTAAATATGAGCAGTTCTTTGTATATCAATAATACCTCAAAAGCTGTTAAAATTATATGACATGTAAGAATAATGAAAGTATTAATTTAAATCTTGTAGAATACTATCAGTGTATTAAATGGCTTTAAATGCTCATAGTAACTAGAACAGCATCTACCACACAATTGTCACTAAATAATTGTCAATTTCTCTTTCTCTCCTTTCTCTTTTCATGTATTAGTTGGTCAATGTTAAAATTATGCATTAAAGAAGATTGACAGTTATATCATATTATATTTTCTTTCAATTTTGTGTGAAGTTAAATGTAGAGGATTTATATTTCCTTTCACATTAAGAAGCAGATAATCTATTATTAGATGTCACCATCATATAAGAACATATTATTTGTTTTTTATGGAATACTAAATCTTGTTCAAGCTAAGTATTTGTCTAAACACTTTTAATTCATGTGACTGTATGATTATATTTCTATTCTGAAAAACTATAAAGGAAATTTATAAACCATCTGTTGACTCATGTGACAGAATGACAAAAGTATCATTTTGGCTTTTTACGAAACCTTTTTTCTTACTGTAGTTTGCAATTATTGAGAAAAAACTATATGAAACAAATGGATATATTATTGTTATAAACAAGGACACTGTCATAGAAACTGACTACAATGCAAACTAAATTATTAAAGAAAATCATCATCAACTTCTTTACTATCACCTAACATTTATATTGTGCCTATTATACATGATACACTTTTCAAGTCCTTCATATTTATTGTTATTCAATTCTCTCAGAATTCTTATATTGTTTTTCTTTTATAGATGCAAAACGTGAGACACAAAAAACTTTTAAAAACTTGCCAGTATTACAGAACTTATAAATGTTAGAACTTACAGTTTAACTCAGTCTTACTTCATTGTTGTGTTCACAATCACTTGACTAACATGTATTTTTCAATGTGTCATTATTTAAGTTAATATATTATAATGATTCTTGAGTGGAATAAAATTTAAATGAGTATTTTTCTAAACTTGGCACTAATTTTATATTAAAATATTCTTTCATTTTTATAAATTCATGCAATTCTAGATTGTGTGAATTACTAATTGTTTTTGAACAAAATTATCAGAAAGGAAATTGTTCTTATATTTTCTAAGGAATAGCTTTATCAGCAGGTTTTTTTTCCTACTTAAGTGTCATTTCAAGGAATAACCTAGATAATGACTAAGGAAAAAGCAAAACATGGAATTTGCTCTTAAGTGCTAACAAGTTTAATATGTGAATAAAATATTATAAAATATTATATTCCAGTGGTAATTAAAATGACATACCACTGAAAGTGCTATCTTCAAGTCAGATTTTTATATTTCTGTTTTTTGTTGCATTTTGTGTTTATTTTTCCAATAGCAAATGAATGATAAAGTACCCTGCCTAGTGACAGTTGCATTCTGTTTATGTTATGTGGATTTCAACATCAAATATTTAAAGAGTGACAAAAGTGATAATTTTTAAGAGTAGACTACAAAAACCAAATTTGCTAAACTTTAAATGGTTCTAACAAAGAAAATATTAACTAAAAAGAAAATGACATTTTTAAACCTGTCCTAGAATGCACTTTGCAAATTTATACATTAATTTCTAAAACCAATGTATAAATTGATTTTTATATTTTATGTAAATAAAAGGGCTATTTTATTTACATAAAATAAAGCAAACTGTTACCATTAATATTTCTTTTTCTTTTTTTTTTTTGTTTTTTTTTGTTTTGTTTGTTTGTTTGTTTGTTTTGAGACGGAGTTTCGCTCTTGTTACCTAGTCTGGAGTGCAATGGCGCGATCTCGGCTCACCACAACTTCCGCCTCCCGGGTTCAGGCAATTCTCCTGCCTCAGCCTCCCAAGTAGCTGGGATTACAGGCACGCGCCACCATGCCCAGCTAATTTTTTGTATTTTTAGTAGAGACGGGGTTTCACCATGTTGGCCAAGATGGTCTCAATCTCTTGACCTCGTGATCCACCCGCCTCGGCCTCCCAAAGTGCTGGGATTACAGGCGTGAGCCACCGCGCCCAGTCTAATATTTCTAAATCATACTTTGATATGGAAAGTGGTTATATAGAGACTGGATATTATACTTAAATATCACCAGGTATTGTCAGTTGGGATAATCCTTACCTGTTCCTCCTTTTGGAGGGCAAATTAGAACATGATTGGGGTTCACATGATACATGATTAACATCTCTGAGTAAGCAGGACTTTCAGCACCTTGATTTGCTCCTATCTGATTTTTCCTGAAAAAAAAAAAAAAGAAAATTACCAGGCATGATAAAGAGGTGATCACTTATATGGTTACTTTTAAATTTCCATTTATTTATTTAATCTAGTAGCAAAGTCAATATTAAAACTCTTGAAATTCTCCATTTGGCAATAACTGATATAAAATGTTTTTCTTTCTTAAACTAGAGGTTCTAAATAGTTCTTTGCTATGAGTTCCACTACCTCTATCTAAGCAGAGAAATTTGAGAAAAAATACTTTGCAATAGAAAGAAAAAATTAACATTATTCGTTAATATTTCCAAATTTATAAATTTGAACTATATTTGTAATTATACTCAGGATTTTTATAGTGAATACAATTTCTATACGATGTTTGATCATTTTTGCTCTTGTGAAAACACAATACATGTTTAGTTTGAATTGTAGAGATATGAGATTTAGTCAAGAATATGTTTCTTTCTATTCCCAACTACATATTACCACTTGTGGCTTCAATAGGAACCCCAAACTTACCAAAGCCATTTTGCAGAGAAACCAAACCAATAGGATTAATATAGTTACACAATAAGTCCGCACTTAACTTTGCTGATAGGTTCTTAGAAACTTCAACTTTAAGCAAAACAATGTGGCTGGCATGATGGGATCACACCCATAATCTCAGCACTTCGGGAGACCAAGGCGGGTGGATTATCTGAAGTCAGGAGTTCAAGAGTAGACTGGCCAACATAGTGAAACCCTGTCTCTAATAAATATATAAAAATTAGCTGGGTGCTGTGGTGGGCACCTGTTATCCCAGCTACTAGGGAGGCTGAGGCAGGAGAATCTTTTAAACTCTGGAGACCGAGGTTTCAGTGAGCCAAGATTGTGCCATTGCACTCCAGCCTGGGTGGCACAGTGAGACTCTGTCTCAAAAATAATAACAATAATAATGTATAACAGGTCTTCAAATAAGGTTGTTTTCTGTTTCCTTCAATATTGGTTATTTTGTTATAATGATGAGAAAAAAAATTTTGCTTTGTTATACATATTTTTGCTTAAGTTCTTAATTTCCAAGAATTTGTTGTTTATATTAAATGAGAACTTACTGTAGATAAGCAAAGACTTATTATGAGAATTGAGTCATGCAATTATGGGGGCTGAGAAGTACCCCAACATGCTATTGGCAAGCTGGAGACCCAGGAAACCTGATGTTATAGTTCAGTCTGAGTCCAAAAGCCTGAGAACCAGGGGAGCCAATGGTGCCAGTCCCAGTTTAAGGCCAAAGGCCTGAGAACCAGAAAGTAGGAGCAGGCACTGGTGTCCCTGTGTCTGAAGACTGAAGGATCAGGTGCTCTGATGTCCAAGAGCAGAAGATGGACGTCCCAGCTCAAGATAAGAAAGAAAACACTAACACTTTCTCTTTTTGTTCTATCCAAGCTCAGTGGATTGGATGATGCTCACCAATATTGGTGAAGGTAGATCTTCTTTACTCAGTTTACTGATTTAAATATTAATTTATTCCAAAACCACAGAAACACCCAGAAATATTTTTCTAGCTGTCTGGCATCCCTTAACCTAGTCAAGTTGATACAAAAAATTAGACATCACAATTATTATTTATATAATCTTCATCAAATTTTTCTTACCAAGATGCTCCTTTGCATGTAATTTCTCTTGCTGTAGATAATTCATATACTTAACTCTGCTTACACAGTCAATATATTTGTGGCACTCTTTATACACTGGAATTAAACAAATCTGCATTTCTTTCTTGTCTTTACTCCTATACCCCATCAATCATAGAGTCTTTCAATTGTTTTCTTAATTTTCAGATATTTCACTGTTTTCCATCTCCATTGTAACCCATTCTAACCACCTGGTTCATTCCATGCCCTTTTTTTTCTCTGAATTATTAATCCCTAAACGATCTCCCTAAACTCAAAATTTGACTCTTCTGCAATGCAGTGAAAATGAGTGTGAGATATATATTTTTTTTTTCTTTTTTTTTGTTTTTTGGTCATCTTAACCAGGTTAAGGGATACTGAAAAAAGTAGTAAATCATTATTTCTGAGTGTGTCTGTAAGGATATTTCTGGAAAATATTAATATTTGAATCAGGAAACTGCGTATAAGCATCTTTGCTCACCAATGTGGGCAGGCATCGTCCAATCTGTCGAGGACTCAAACAGAACAAAAAAATCTAGAGGAAGTGTGAATTTGAGGTAGGAGGTGAGACTCAACTCCAAAGGTGGGGCTTAAAACACCAGACCAAATTGAGGACTAGCTAAAACAGGTTAAGAAGGGAAGCAGCTTTCTAAAGCCATGCCCACCAGCATGCCATGTCAGTTTACCGTTGCCATGGCAACACCCAGAAGTTACCACCCCTTTCCGTGACAATGACCTGATGATCGGGAAGGTAACCACCCATTTTCTAAAAATTTCTGTATAAACTGCCCCTTATTTTGCATATAATTAAAATTGGATATAACTATGGCTGCAGAACTGCCTCTGAGCTGCTACTCTGGGCACAGGGTCTATGGGGTATCCCGGCTCCACAGAAGCACTACGTCTGCTGCTGCTGTACACTGCTGTTTCAGTACGCTGCTACTTCAACAAAAGTTGCTTTTTAACACCAGTTACTTGCCCTTGAATTCTTTTCTGGGTGAAGCCAAGAACCCTCCTGGGCTTAGCTAATATTTGAGGGCTTGCCTGTCCTGCAGGAAATTCATTGTCTCTCCTTAAGCTAGAACATTCATCTTCTCTTGCCTTCACCCATGGGCAGTTCTTGATTATCAGTCATTTAGCCTTAGACTGGGAGTTACGGCACTGACTCATGTGATTCTCAGACCTTCAGACTTGGACTGAATTATACCATCAGCTTTCCTGGGTCTCCGGCTTTCAGAGGTCATATCATGGAGATTCTCAAACCTCCATAATCACATGAGCCTAAACAGCCAGGAATTGCTTAACAGCAAGGATACGTTGTTAGGGAATTACATCATTGTCGGAACATTACTGAATGTACTTACATAAAACCTAGGTGGTATAGCATACTACACAGCAATAAATATAGCCTGTTGCTCCCAGGCTACAAATCTATGCAGCATGTTACTGTACTGAATATTGTAAGCAATTGTAATGCAAAGGTATTGGTATATCTAAACAGATCTAATCATAGAATAAGTACAATAAAAATACAGTATAAAAGTTAAAATGTTACACCTGCATAGGGCACTTACCATGAAGGGAACTTGCAGGGCTACCTCTGAGTAAGTGAGTGAGTGGTGAGTGAATATGAAGGCCTAGGACATAAATGTATATTACTGACACTACTGTAGGCTTTATTAACACTGTAGGCTTAAGCTACAATAAATTTATTTTTAAAAATTTTCTTTCATCTATAATAAGTTAACCTTAGCTAACTGTCACATTTTTACACCAAAAACTCTTTAATTTATTTAGCTTTTTTGACTCTGACAATAGCATGTTAGCTTAAAACACAAACACATTGTATAGTTGTAGAACATATTTACTTTATGTTGTTATTCTAAATGTTTTTTTGATTTTCCTTATTTTAGTCTTTGTAAAATTTTTGGTTGAAAACTAAGACACAAATATACACGTTAGCCTGGACCTATTCGGCATCAGGGTTATTAACATTACTGCCTTCCACCTCCACATCTCATTTTACTGAAGGTCTTTAGTGGCAACACCGTGTGCGGAGCTGTTCCTATGATATCCATGCCTTCTGTGATCCCTCCTGAAGGACCCGCCTGAGGCTCTTCTTAAGGAGGTGTCACACTTTTCAAAACTATGTCCATGGTGGTTTGCTTAGTTTGCTTCTTTGTTTCATCATATATTTGCTTCTTGGCACACAATGCACCATTTTTCTCTATTAATAACAACATTTCAGTGTTGAAGTCTATGTTTTTAAACTTTTCAAGCAGTTTGCTGAGCTCTAAGAAAGCTTCTGCTAAACCATTTCCTGTGAATTTTGGGGGAGTGTTCCTTTTCTTTTTCTTCTCTTGCAGTTTTCTTTTCTTTTGTCTCTTCTTCAGCTATCCATTCCTGTTCAGTTCCAACAACTCCTCATTAGTCAGTTTTTCAGGAAGCACCTTTAGGAGCTCCTCAATTCATCCTCATACACACCCAGGTTAAATTTGTTTGCCATCTCAAGCATAGTCTTATTTCTTTTTGCAACATCCTCATCCTTGACAAATACTTTGAAGCCATGAACACGCTTCTTAAGTGTCTTCTTCCACATGCTGTTGACACATGCTTTGGTAACATCATCCTAAACCCAAGCAAGGTTCTCAGTCATAGATGTCCTTCCACAACTGAATTAGTGTCTTCTCAGTGTCTTCCTTAGTTGCAGCAATAGCCTGGATAAAAATCTTCCTCAGGGGCCGGGCGCGGTGGCTCAAGCCTGTAATCCCAGCACTTTGGGAGGCCGAGGCGGGTGGATCACGAGGTCAAGAGATTGAGACCATCCTGGTCAACATGGTCAAACCCCGTCTCTACTAAAAATACAAAAAATTAGCTGGGCATGGTGGCGTGTGCCTGTAATCCCAGCTACTCAGGAGGCTGAGGCAGGAGAATTGCCTGAACCCAGGAGGCGAAGGTTGCGGTGAGCCGAGATCGCGCCATTGCACTCCAGCCTGGGTAACAAGAGCGAAACTCCGTCTCAAAAAAAAAAAAAAAAAATCTTCCTCAAGTAGTAATCTTTAAAAGCTGCTGTAACTTTTTAATTTGTTGGTTGGATCAAAGTGATTTCTCCCTACAAACCCCATTTTGATGTTGGGATGAAGATTACCAATACAAGGAGGATGTTCAGGAGTATTATTAGCAATAAGCAAAATATTGAAAGCTATGTGATTCTCCAAGAAATACTTTTCCACTTTGCTGGCATAGCAATTCAGGCGGGAATCTTGGAAGAGGGCTGGCTCACCCGTGTCTTCTGATTGCTCCTGTAGTAAACTGGTAGTGAGTGCCTGCAGTAAACTGATATGCTGGAAGACCTGTGTTTTATACTGTGCTAAATAATAAAGGGTTTCAATTTACAGTCAACATCCTTACCCCCCAAATAATACTGTTATTCTGTCCGTAAAAGCCCTGAAACTTGGCATTGACTTCACCTTCTTAAGACTGAAAGTATTTTCAGTTATCCACTTCCAGAACAGAGAATTTTCATTTACATTGAAGATCTGGGAGGTAATTTTCCTCCACAATCACTTTATCTAGATTCCAAACATTTCTTACCTGCTTTCACATTTGCACTCACAGACTCACCACTTACTTTCTAATTATGTGATTAATAACAATCCTTGAATTGTTTAAACCATCCAGAGCTAAAAATAAATTCAATATCATAGGTGGGTTCAGCTTTTTCTTTCAACACCACAACCTTTTTGCTTTGTCTGTGATTGTAATTGTGCTGAGAGAGATACACTTCTGTGTCTAGTCTTGAATCCAGGTTATTAGAAGTTTCTCTGTATCTGATATAGGGCCTTTTCAAATTTTTGTTGCTCTAATTGCCTTCAATAAAATAGGTCATTTAACAGTTTCTGCCATTTTGTTCTTGTTCTTCAAGATTATAGGCATGATGGAAAGGGATGTGCCTGACTTGTGTGAAATAATCATCACTGATTTTTCACCTTTGTAGTTCTTAATCACTTCTCATTTTCAGATCAATCACTCAATGTGGCCTCCTACTGTCAACATTACCGGTGAGTTGTGTATGCTGGGAGGCCATGATGAACAAAACTACACGAGATTAAATCAAGCACAAGAGGAAATAATGCAATCAAGAGATGGAAAACAAGATATGCACGAAGCCACTGCCAATGTAACAGGGCATACTCTTTCTAAGTGAAAGAGTGCACTCTAAAATAATGATAAAATGTACAGTACAGTAAATATATAAACTAGTAACATAGCCATTTATCTTTATCAAGTATTATATATTTTACATCATTATATGTGCTTATATTTTCATATAACTGGCAGTACAGTAGGTTTATTTACACTAGCATCACCACAAACACATTAGCAATGCATTGAGCTATGACATTGACCTACTATGTCATCAGAAGATACAAATTTTTCAGCTTCATTATAATATTTTGGGACCACCACCACATATGCAGTATTTTGTTGACCAAAATGTTGTTATGCAGTGCGTGACTATAGATATTCTATTGATTGTAACTCTGGAGAATCCTAGGACACTGCATTTCTGTTCAAAATCCTCCTTCAAGCATATTCATGGTGTTCCCCTCTTCTCCAGATATGATTTACAAGGATGTTAAGATCTGGGCTGTAATCACTTCTCCGGCCTTCTCATTGGCTATCCTATTTTTGCTCTGTATACTCTAACCGTACTGATTATTTATAATTCTCTGTTTTCCTCATGGTGTTGTTTACCTGTGGTCTATCTCTGAACTGTCCTATCTCCATACCTTTCCTACATATTTTTAGCTCTCAGTGTGTATACTACTGTGTTTAGAAAGACATTCCAGAGTATATTTGGATCCCTCAAAATACTTGCCATATATCACTACATTGTATTACAGGCTTCTTCTCCAACTCCCCTTTTTCTCAACTCTTGCAATTCCATGAGGGCAGGGCTCCTGCTTTAATTGATCACCTCAATGTTTACATTTGAAAATATTCTTCTTTTAATGCTTCCAAGTCCTTTGGAAAATGAATTACACTTTTTTTATGTAATCTTAGATAAAGTGATTAACAAACCTTTGTGTGAAAACAACCGTGTAAAATGTCTAGGACATCACTTAAACAGTGCAAATTTTCGCAAGTCAGATAAATGATGTAGGATTCTATTTACTTATCAAAAGAGATGAAAATATCTAGGAAATATTATTTGAAATATTTAATTTTATATGCTAATTGTTGTACATGTATAATATGAAAATTTACAGTATCAGTATATGTAAATATATTTATGCAGAAATATAAAAATATGAGCTACCTTTCATTTTTTTCTTATTGATATTCACATGCATTTTTCCTTTTTGACAATTTTTACATTTTAGATTAATAACTCCTAAATATCTCCTTTAAACCCTGAGATCTTCTAAATTAAACTACTCAATCCCAAACTTTTTCTTTGAATTATCCTTCAATTTTCATAAATAGTATTGAGGACCATAAAAGTATTTTGGGGTGTGAGGAGAGAAATAACTAATGGATACTAGGCTTAATTCCTGAATAATGAAATGATGTGTACAACACATCCCCATGACACAAGCTTACCTGTGTAACAAACCTGCACTTCTACCCCTGAACTTAAAATAAAAGCTAAAAAGTTATTTCATTTGCATGGACTATGTTTATTAATATGTATTGCATTGGATATACACATTAAACAGTTTAAAAGTATTTACAAATCATTCAAAAATTAGAGTTAGTCTTGAACCATATGTGTATGTAAATAAGATTTTTTATGAAAATAACTACCATGTGAAAAATAAAGAGGGACTTTAAAATTTTTTTGAAAATGTTTTTAATATCTGGATTTGTAAAAGAAAGATTTGCTATCTGCTCTGCATTCAATCTGTTGCAAATGAACGTTTCATTTTAAATATAACAACAACAAAAAAAACAGCCTTTAACAAATGGAGAGTAGGGTTAAAGAGGAGTATTTCAATGGACTTTTCAGATTGTGTGGATATAATTCTTTGATACTACCCCAAAAATTAACAAGCAGTTACATCGTTGAGAGGTATTTTCAATAAGAAATCTGCATCCATATTAACATTACGTTAAAATTTATTGATCTTCCTTGCAATTTGAATGTCCCTTTTTCTCATGCATGATTTTGAAACATTATGCATTGGTCACTTGGGAAATATTGGTTCACTGAGTAATAAAAATTTTCCCATTATTAACATATTTTATTAAACAACATAAAACATTACATTCATTAATATTACTACTGTTCTCTTCAGAAAAGTCTTTTTAAGTACTGGGAACCTGTCAATGCCATAATAGTGAATATGTTTTGCAAAATTTTAATTTTAGCTTAAAAACTTACATTTTATTATTGACAAAACCGTTTCATTTTTTGTTAATGACAGTCTCACTTCATATGTGTTTGAGATCTACATAACCATGACTTTCCAAGTAAAAATAGTGTCTATAAAAAAAATAACTTGTCTAGCTCACAACTCAACAATCAAATACATTCTTCTTCTGAAGGCAACTACCACATTTCTGTATGAAGAAACTTGCCTTATTCATGTCTTTCATTTTGTTTTTTAGATTATTAGAAAGATCTGTACTCAAGGATCAGTATTTAATAAAATTAATTACTTTTATTTCTTTATCTAGAATGTTTTTCTTTTTTTCTTAATTTTTTATTTATTGTACTTTAGATTCTGGGGTACATGTGCAGATCATGCAAGATTGTTGCATAGGTACATTCATGGCAAAGTGGTTTATTGCCACCATCCCCCCATCACCTATACCTGACATTTCTGCCCATGTTATCCTTCCCCCAGCCTCCCTCCCACTATCCCTCTCGTAGCACCCCTCAACAGACCCCAGGATGTGATGCTCCCCTCTTTGTGTCCAAGTGTTCTTATTGTTCAACACCCGCCTATGAGTGAGAACATGTGGTGTTTGGTTTTCTGTTCTTGTGCCCGTTTGCTGAGAATGATGATTTCCAGATTCATCCATGTCCCTACAAAGGAAATGAACTCATTGATTTTATGGCTTCATAGTATTATACGGTGTATATGTGCCATGTTTTCCCTGTCCAGTCTGTCATCGATGGGCATTTGGGTTGGTTCCAAGTCTTTGCTATTGTAAACAGTACCACAATGAACATTCGTGTGCATGTGTATATAATATATAGAACGATTTTAATAGAATGATTTATAATCCTTTGGGTATATACCCAGTAATGGGATTGCTGGGTCAAATGGAATTTCTATTTCTGTTGGTGGGAGTGTAAATTAGTTCAACCATTGTGGAAGACAGTGTGATGATTCCTTAACAATCTAGAAATAGAAATATCTAGAATGTTTTTAAGTAACACTAACATTTTAAAAATTGCTATGATGTGATAGCAAAAAAAAACACAATAATTAGTAACAATTGGGATGTACAGAGCTTTTCACTTAACTGAATTTGTTGTAGGACCACAGCTGAATTGACAGAAAATTTGAGCCAGTCTACAGTATTGTACTTAGCAGCATACTAGTTGGCAAAGCGTGTGAAGTAGAAAGCCCATGGAAGAAGCTAGATTAAGAATCAAATAAAATACTTGAAAAAGTATCAACACAAAGAGAAGCAATCAGACAGAAGAAAAACCCAAATATTTAAAGCAATTGTTCAATAATTATAGGTAGCAAAGTAATGTTGGAAGAGCATTTAAAAGTAGAGCTGAAGAGATTCTGTATGTTACTAGCTAGAAGCAAGCAGCCACTTAAGAAGCACAGAAGGAATCAGTATTAGTAGAACTGACAGTTTGCTGATACAAAGCAAGTGTGTGGAAATACAAATGATTTAGAATGTTGCATATGCTGGCAAGAATGTGTTAACAGTGTTTCATCATGGAATCTAGACTACATAAACTTCATAAAGCAATAAGAAGACTGGTGGGTAGAGGTAGAAGCATTGGTTTGGTGAGAAAAAAAATCCTATATTAAGGTTTAACTTTTATATATTCAGTAAATAACCACATTAATAGGAGTGGAGGAATGAAGCAACATAAAAGGATAGTCTACAGGAGGTTTGAGGAGTGAATAAATGTTGTGGCTGAGCTGCTGGATAGGTAGATCACTAACATGAATATTACACCTTTCCAAAATAAAAACTTTACTTGAATTAGGGAGAAAAGCTATCAACTTGGTTCCAAAGCTATTCAATAATAGTGAATGTGGAGAACGGAAAGCAAGCAGATGATATTTTTTAAAAAGTAAATAGAAAGATATAAGCAAACACAAGTATAAAATGAAAAGAAGTTTCTATATTTATATTAGAGGAATGTAAAGAGTTTGAAACCCATAGCGGGAAATAAGGAGTATGCAGATACTGGTTCTGTAGCCTAGGAACTGGGGCCAGTGAACAAGATCTACATGAGCTTATTTATGAAGCTGACATTTTGGAAAATGGATGATGGTTACAAGGATGAGTACAATCATGAGTTTACCTGGCCCCAAGATGCATGCAGAGCCCAGGAAATCAGGTGAGAGTAATGAGTATTCCAACTGCAACACAGGTTAAAAAAAAAAAAAAAAAAATTGGAAGCTCTTGAAGAGAACAATTATAGTGTGAAGTCACAAGGATAAACCTGTTCTTATATCATTTTTCTAGGTGTTTGTCATATGAAGTATACTAATTCCAAGGAAATTCACTGTCCAGGGAATTAGTCACTTAAGTCCATAAGCAGTAATAAACTCATGTTAAAAAATTACTCAGATGCATTCTTGGTTCTGTTCTCATCTCTGGATCTCATTTATCTGGCTGTTGAATGCAATTTTGAGTTTGGACTATCACGACAAAGGTGGTGTTAAAATGAGATAGGGCATTAGCACATATGTAGTAAAATTTATTGACTAATGATTATTAAGCATGAATTACTGATTAATTCACAAATGTACATGCACACGATTAGAACTCTGGAAGAAGGAATCCATCAAAACTGAGACAAAATTATCATTTCAGGGATTAAAAATAAAGTACTGTTTTTAATCACCTTAATAAAATAAAAAATTTCACTGAATTAAAAAATGAGATTAAATCTTTGGTCAAGTTAGTAAAGTGACCTATAATAGTAGTTGTATAATATGACTATGTTACCTAATAAGTTATTAACTAAATATTTACCTGTAAATTTCAGAAATGCAGCATCAGTATCTGTTTTGTTTTAACAGGAGTGTTTTCAATGCTAAGTATATATTTTCCTTTGCTTATAGAACTATTGATATATAAAATTTATAGATGAATCTGTCTTCTAGGAATTATAAAATGACAATATATAGATTAGTATAGCATATGAACGGTATTAGAGCATTTTATTCTATATTCCTAAAAAGTTTCTTGATTTCTTGTCTGTTCACTTCAAGTTGTTGCCTATTGATAAATTAAGAGTTTATAATGAAGGTTAAAACATGTGTCTGTAAAAGATTCTTAAGGAGTTTACGTTTTCATTAATTACAACATTACCTCATTTCTAAGGGACATTAGTAACACTAGATTTGACCACAAGCTTTCATAAGGAGAAGAATTAATTTTTTGATATAGTGTTTCTTTTTATTTGAAACCCGTTTAATTACTGCTCAGAGTGGAAAACTAAGAGCTTATCACCAGGAAAATGATTTCTATAATCAGAATATGAATAAACAACATGGATTATATATTTATAATATAGTCTGAAGGAATAATTTAGTATTTATGTCTAGTTGTCAGAATACTGTAAATGAAAGAATGAAAATTTTTTTAAAGTTAGCCTTTATTGTTATACATTCTACATATTTCATTGTTCTTATGCCAGTTCCAGAATATGGTATTTGACTCCTGGAGAGAGGACACATTGTGAAATCAATGTGTTGTCTGAACAGTCACAATTTAACTTTCTCTGAATATGTTATTTTTACTATCAGTATAGTAGATCAAAATTAAATTTCCCACAGGTATTTTTAACTGCCATATTAGAATACACAGGGTAGTTTTCTAACAAGAGAGACTACAATAATGATGCCTGAATTTCATTTTGATTATGACAGATGTTTCTGAGACAAAGAGGAATGCTAAATGAGTCTTTGGATATTATCATTATAATTTCTCCTACTGCAATATTTGAAGTGTCTGGAGTGCAGAAACAGAAAGAGAGAATACATATTCACTGCAAATATCTACATAGCTTATTGTTGTACTATCTTCCAGAAATGTACTTTACCCCTTGCTGCCTTGATTAAGCTCCCTAGTTGACAATAACAATAAAATAGCATGAGTAAATACACATTTACATTTTGGTGTCAATTATTTATCAATCAGCGTCAAATGGTGTCAATTATTTATCAATCAGCGTCAAATTAATCAATATGAACAAATTAAATCCAATGCAAATAGTTATCTTGTTTTTCATCAAGACATGGCTTTTAATTTAGGATTTGGTGCAAATTTAGAAAGGCAACAACTGGCTTTTACATTTTTCTCAAGTATCACACAGTAGCCCCTCCTTATCTGAGGTTTCACTTTCCACAGTTTCAGTTACCTGCATTCAACTGTGGTCCAAAAATAGGTAAGTTTACTACAATAAGATACTTTGAAAGAGACAAAGACCACATTTATGTAATTTTTATTGCAGTACATTGTTATAATTGTTCTATTTTATTGTTGTTTTTAGTCTCCTATTGTGTCTAATATAGAAATTAAACTTTATTATAGATATATATGTCCAGGAAAATAAAACATAGTCTATATATAGAGTTCAGCACTATCTATGGTTTCAGGCATCCACTGAGAGTCTTGAAACATAACTCTTGTAGATAAGGGGGACTGCTATGTTACAAAACTAAGCACTTTCTAAATGAAGTATGTCTCAAATTTGACTTATTATGAATTGTTTATCTTTCTTTCATCAGAAGTGCCTCTAATATATTAATATTCCAAATTTTCAAAATTCTACAGTTTATTAAAACCCATTTTTAACATGGTTCTAATTACTTGAATTACCTTTGAAAACAGGTTCCAAGGTGTTTTAGGACACACGAAAAAAAATGGAGATAAATCTAAAAACAGCTGAAATTTTTATCCTTTTACCTCTATTACTGCTGTTGCTTTTATTTCATGTTTTTGGGAGAAACTGTTCAGATGTTGCAGCCACAAATAAGACAGATGGCATAAAAATTGGTGTAAACAAGAAATGCAGTGATGACTTAGTTTAAATGTAATACATGCTGGTTATTCATCAAATTCTATTTAAAAAGTACCTGGGTTACAAAAGCATTGTCTTTCTAGAACAAGTAATAATAGGTACAGTATGACCAATACATTTATATGCAATTATTATACAGTACAACTGTTACATTTAAACTGCTCCAAGGTATAGTAGCATCCTTTTAGTTACAGGCAAAATACTACTTATTCAAATGGTGTGATTCAGTGATTTCCGTGGACCATAGAGACAATATGCTCCTATTCCTTAACAGCTTTCAATTTCCAGTGAAGATCTAAAATATGCTGCTAACTTCCATAGATGTAAACCATTAAGGACACACATGAAATAAAACAAAATTAGATTTATTAGTTTGCTGCAGGAAGAGAGAATACCTAATCAAGAAACTGGATGGTGCCTCTGCAAGGAGTTAAGATGGTCTTGTTATAGAATATGGCTTGAGCTGAGTGACTCTCAGGAGAGTTAGGGAAGCTGGAGCCTGTTGTGAATTGAGTGCTACTAGTAAGTGGGACAGTCTTCACAGTTTCCCTAAGCAGAGGCATGCTCCTCTTAATGAACCCAAATATCTAAATTATCACAATGTAAAAGTGCATAGATAGCATGCATTAATTTCATACACTGTCAGTGTGGCTATGGGTGATAGTGAGGGTTCCAATCCTATTTCTATCATTGACTACAAAATCTGTGCATTGTAACTATAGGGTGCATAGTCCTGTTTATATCAATTGCAGGTTTAGTACATTTGCCACATTCTGGAAGACAGCACCCACACGCTGTCATTCCTAAGGGCCACTTAGCCAAGGCCCTATTATTATACTATAAAGCTACCTGCATCTGAATGATTCACTGTATGGAAATAGCAGTGGATTGTTTGTTCATATGCCTATTGTCACACCTTCTTTGCAACGAAACCAGACATCTCACTGAAGGATATCTTACTGGTTTGTTAGGTCATCTGTTAGCCTTCAGACAGTGGTGCTGATGGAAGCACTGTAGGCAGAAGACAACTCTAGCTCTGAAACATATAGCGGTTTCGGTAAGGACAAACTGCAGCCCTGTTAGGATGAAAGGAGATACATGTAGTCAAACTGTCACCCAATGATGGGCTGGTTCAGAGACGGTGCAATATGTAAGGCCCAGTGTCAGGTTCTGCTGCAGGTATATTGAGCATTTAGCAATACCAGTAACCAGACTGTCCTTGAAAATGATTTCTTGATGTTTTTTCTGACTATTATGTAACCAAACATACTCAAAATTAGTACCCTGAAATAGCAGCCACTATTTTATTGTTTATTATAATTTCTTTATGAAAACATTTGGCTGACTATTGTGTCTCATGCCACTGCAATCATATGACGACTGAAACTGGAATAATGGAGGATGGAGCACTGACAAATAGCTAAGTCTCTCTGTGTGTCTCTATGTCTCTCTCTCTCTCTTTCTCTCAGTCTGTCCCTATAATTGCAGGACTTTTCCATGTTGAGCTAGATTGAGCTTCTTCACAACATATCTGGATGAGAGAAGCCAAATTTCTTATTTGGTTGCTAAAGGCATCAAAAGTATGAACTCTAGTAAAACTACACTGCTATTTGTGACCTAGCTTGAGAAGTCACATTTTGTCACTTCTGTCACATTCTTTCTATTGCCTTAAACAATTACAAAACTTCACATAGTTTCAAGCGTAGTAGAAATAGGCCATGAGTCTTAATAGGAATACTGTCAAAAAAATTAATAAAAAATAGTTGATGGTAGAGATATAAATTTTTAGAAGGTGGTTGAGTATTTCTATATATAAACATACGTATGTATTATATACAATATATACATACATATACTTTATCAAATAAAATATAGACAATTTATACATCAAATTTATGTAATTTAATACCTTAAAAATTATAGTATGAAAATTATTATAGTATGACTAAATTTTATCAGTATTGTAAACCCCAAATATCTGAGACATGTCTCTGTTAATTTAGAAAGTTTATTTTGCCAAGGTTAAAAACACATGCCCATGGCAGAGCCTCAGGGGGTCCTGATGACATGTGCCCAAGGTGGTTTGGACACAGCTCAGTTTTACACATTTTAGAGAGACATGAGACATCAATCAATATATGTAACTGTACGTTGGTTCTGTCCAGAAAGGTCGAACCGCTCAAACCTGGGAGGGGGCTTCCAGGTCACAGGTACTTGGTAGACAAACAGTTGCACTCTTTTGAGTTTCTGATTAGTATTTCTAAAGGAGCCAATCAGATATGCATTTGTCTCAGTGAGCAGAGGGATGACTTTGAACAGAATCAGAGGCAGGTTTCCAGCTTAACTTCTCCCTTTAGCTCAGTGATTTTTGGGGTCTCAAGATTTATTTTCCTTTCACATTGTCTAACCCCTTTTCTTTTTAGAATTTCTTTAGAAAGGGCCGGGCGCGGTGGCTCAAGCTTGTAATCCCAGCACTTTGGGAGGCCGAGGCGGGTGGATCACGAGGTCGAGAGATCGCGACCATCCTGGTCAACATGGTGAAACCCGGTCTCTACTAAAAATACTAAAAATTAGCTGGGCATGGTGGCGCGTGCCTGTAATCCCAGCTACTCAGGAGGCTGAGGCAGGAGAATTGCCTGAACCCAGGAGGCGGAGGTTGCGGTGAGCCGAGATCGCGCCATTGCACTCCAGCCTGGGCAACAAGAGCGAAACTCCGCCTAAAAAAAAAAAAAAAAAAAAAAAAAAAAGAATTTCTTTAGAAAGAATTTTAGAAAAAAATGAGTCTCTGGTCTCAGGTTTCATCTATTCTCTCATGGCCAAGGCAGTTTATTCCTAAACGGGTAGGCCCCGCATTATTAGGAAAGCTCATTTTTAGCAGGTTGCAAAGTTTCATGCCCTATGAAGAGAAAATAAAGGAGGAAAGGAGAAAAACAGCAACAAACAAAAGAACAATCTCAGAAAATTAATATAAGTCATATTACTCTGAAGTCCATACATCAGTAGACAGATATGGAAGTGGCTGTCATAAAAGGTATGAAAGGTTGCTGCTATTTTCCTCTGAAGTTTAAGCTGTCTAGTTTCAGTTTGCAGGGCTTTAATAAAGCACAACTTAGTTTTTGGTGATTTCAAACTAGGAAAAATGGTGGGAGGTAGGAGAAATGGGGGAAAAAGGAAAAAGAAATAAGAAAAAAATGAAAACATTATTTTGAAGAATTGTATCCAAAAAACATTAGAATTTAGTCCACATTTTAGGAAATAATAAAAATTAAAAAATATTAGGTAAGACTAGAATCTAATAATAGGTGTATTATTATTTTTGAAAGATAATTTTTCTCTTGCCAGTTTCCAGTTTTTACTATGGACCAATACTGTGCCAGATTATTTGTGTAATGTCCACTAAGAATAATTATTCTTCACATAGGCTTTTAAAATTGGCTTTGATGGAACTTTGTTCCATAGAAGGAA
This sequence comes from Saimiri boliviensis, assembly GCF_048565385.1. Lineage (NCBI taxonomy): Eukaryota > Metazoa > Chordata > Mammalia > Primates > Cebidae > Saimiri > Saimiri boliviensis. Next base: position 54,562,748 of record NC_133453.1, on the reverse strand, counting down.
TTTCAGATGAGACTTTTCTAAAGCCAAGCCCAGCCACTGATTCGTGCCATCAACTACCTAGGAGGTGGGTGAATTGCTCTCCTCTTAAAGTCCCAAGATAACTTGGCTCCCCTTGGCCTGTCAGAAAGTGACATTCTTTACTTACCACAGGACAGGAACCCTGTACAGGAACTCTAGAAAAGATATGAGGCCAATTTTCCCAAAGGGCATTTTTGACTCTATAAGTCATGTTTGGTTCCTTAAAAAAAAAGCATACCATTCATTCCAGTCAAAGCTTGGCAAAATAACCAGTTTTTCCAATTGTGTTTTGTTACAAATGAAAATAGATTCTTATTGCACTTATGCAAATAACTATATAACCGTAAGTTAAGAATACTCATACACAGTTTTCTAATTCTGGATAAATCAGGTAGAGAGAAACAAGTATGCTCCAAATTTTGTTCATAGGCGTATACGAAATCGTTGTAAGTTGTCAATAGCTCAAAAGAAAAGTTTCCTTGACTCTGAAAAACAAAACGAAGTATCAGCAATGTTTTAAGCAAAAAGCCAAAAAGATTACTTCAGTCTTCTACTAGTTCAGTCCATGCAGTTAACTCCTGTTATGCTTGATATTCATGAACATTCCAGGTCTCCATGAGTCCTGAAAATTTCTCCTTTATTCTGACGTCACAATCTCCAAACTTATCAGAAACCTGCATCCAAGAACACCTCTTAGAGTTTTATAGATGATTATAAAACCACCTTCTAAAGAGGACCAAAACAAAACAATTGTCCAGGTATGATGAAAGTTTTAGGGTAGCCACAATCAAAGACAATTGACAAGGAAATTTGTTACCTTTGCGGCATACAATAATTTAACATAACAGTTATAATTATTACTGATAATGTATACTAAGTCATATTAGAATTATAGGAGTTTTCTATAGTTTTGGAACACATACCCATAACATATTTATATAAATACAACCTAAAGAAAACCAAACTCCATTTCATATTTGACATTGCTTCCTATATAATTTTTATACCAAGTGAGCCAATTATGTCATTTTGGACTTTAGGAAACCTAATATCTTAAAAAACTAATTACATCAGTAAAAGAGATAATTTATAATTTTATTTTGGAAACTTGTGTCATTTATCAAAGGTTTAAAATTCTTGATATCACAAAATAGAATCACAGGTCATTGTAAAATAAGGGACTCATTTAACAAAAGTGGTAACTTAAGGATTTTAAAAAAAGTAAAAAGCCTTCATTCATTGAGACAGGAGACTTAATTTTCTAAAAAATAAGCCCTAATAAAAACAGCCTAAGCCAATCAAATTTGTTTTTCAACATTTTATTAAACACCTATAAAATGTTAATATTGACCACAAGATATAACTTCCATAAGCCTTTTATAACCTTTTTTTAACCTTTATCAAGAAGTCAGTTAATGGTTCAAGAAACCTTGTTAATCTGACACAGGGGCCCATATGCTGGTCTTACCTCAGTTTTCCTTTGACATTAGGGTTAATTTACAAAGTTTCGCTGAACTTATTTTATCTCTCATAATAGTCCCTTACAATCTAACAAGCCCACCTCTTCTGTGATAGTCACTGGACCCTGAGGAGTTGAACAGCTTTAATTTCCAGTCCTTTGTCTCAGGAACACAGTTTATTCTGATTGGCATCTTCTACTAGGCCTGAAAATGAGGCTTTAATCACTGTCAGTATATAAGATTTAGCAGCATTTGGTGTTCTTCTTCAATCCAGGAGTCAAAGTCCCTTATGATTTAGTAAGAGTAAATCAATTGCTTAAGAAAATTTTATTGTTCTAACCAATTCTTTAGTGTATAAGCGTTTTATTTTATTTTATTTTATTTTATTTTATTTTATTTTATTTTATTTTATTTTATTTGAGACAGAGTTTCACTCTCGTTGCCCAGGCTGGAGTGTAGTGGCCCAATTTTGGCTCAATGCAACCTCTGCCTCCTGTGTTCAAGCAATGCTTCTGCCTCAGCCTCCCAAGTAGCTGGAATTACAGACGTCCATCACCATGCTTGGCTATTTTTTTGTACTTTTAGTAGAGACAGGGTTTCACCATGTTGGCTAGGCTGCTCTTGAACTCCTGACCTCTGGTGATCCACCTGTCTTGGCCTCCCAAGTGCTGGGATTACAGACATGAGCCACGGTGCCCAACCCCAGTGTATGTGGTTTTTTTTTTGTTTTTTTGTTTTTTTTTTTTTGAGACAGAGTTTCGTTCTTGTTACCCAGGCTGGAGTGCAATGGCGTGATCTCGGCTCACCGCAACCTCCGCCTCCTGGGTTCAGGCAATTCTCCTGCCTCAGCCTCCTGAGTAGCTGGGATTACAGGCACGTGCCACCATGCCCAGCTAATTTTTTGTATTTTTAGTAGAGACGGGGTTTCACTGTGTTGACCGGGATGGTCTCGATCTCTTGACCTCGTGATCCACCCGCCTTGGCCTCCCAAAGTGCTGGGATTACAGGCTTGAGCCACCACGCCCGGCCTGTGTTTTTTTAAATATCAAATTCATTCTCTAGAAAGACCATTATAATTTCCCTTAAATTATAGACAACTTGATTATATAAAAGTTTTTGTTTGTTTGATTGATTGATTTACAAATCCTCTTATTGTGACTTACACAGACAATTCTTGATAGGCTTGTAATTTCTTGTTTGTCCTGAATATCACTCTTTCATAAATAATGAGTCATTTTATTCTAGGACAATATTTACCATACAAAATTCTTCCTCATATGAAATTATTGCTCTTTAAGCTTTCTTGCAAAGAAACGCCTTTGTATTTCTATAACTTTCCTTCCATCTCTCTTATTTCCTGGTTCCTTTTGCCTTATTTTATGCATAACCTTTATGCAAATTTTGAATTAGAAAAAAATTCACTTTTTAAAAAGTGAATTTTAAAACACTTTTTTTGGAAAGAATGTTTTCTTGCAACATATTTTTATTGGAAAATACCCTAATAATGAAATATCAATTATTTAATTTAACTTTAGATTCTAAATATGACGAGTTTGTCTATAAGTATTTATTCCATTACATTTACCTAATTATTTTATTATAATTATTTACCTAGATTATTTACGAAAACTTTGATAGTCATAATTTAAAATTATGAAACTGCCATAACTGAGAAAGTGAAAAAGATTTGACTTAACTGACTCCATCTGGCTTCTAACTTCCAAGTTTGCCTTTTTCTTTCCTGGGAGTTGGCCCAACTAACTTTGGAGGAACTTAGTTTATAATTTACCTCTGAAACAAAGAGGATAGCAGTCCTTTCCCAAAACAGAGCTCCTTCTTGCCTGTGGACTAGACTGCCTAAAGCCATAAGATTAGAAGTTATGGTAATTTTATTTACCAAATCAAGATGTAGCTATTTTCAGTAAACCAATATCAATGTCTTATATATTTAAAATTATACGAGCAAAGATCATGCTGTTTTGGGCTGGATTTATAGTTTTATAACCCCTATGCCAATTTTTGACACCTTATAGTATTTCACAGGGATAAACATAAAATTTCTTGATAAATAAATCCAAACTAAAATGTATGCTGGCAATTTTTAAGACATTTCTAATATATACTACTTTACGAATCATTTTAAAGCAAGATCATTTAATAAAGATTTTACTTAAACTCACAAACTTAAAGAAATTTGACTGGTCTTTCCTTTTTTCTGATAAAGTAGGTAAGTGCTTTTATTTTTCTTTAAGAAAATAAATTAGAGCTCTTTTATATATTTTTAGTAGTGAAACATTGTATATACAACACATAAATACATAGACATATTAGGCATACTGATAGACTTACATCATATACATTTCTAAGACCTCCTTTGGTTTTTGTGGGGTTTTTTTCTGTCTTAGACTTGCAAACTTGGTAACCTGTTTCATTACCCTGGCAGTTGTCAGTTAAATACTTCTAAATCTGCATATTGAAGGAAACAACTCTTAGATGAAAAATCAGGTAGCAAAATATACATCTCAATATACAGAGAGAAAAAGTCAGGTGGTGCTGGAGGGAGATTAAAGATGGATGCCAAATCAAACATAAAATTATATGAATCTGTCATAAGATTGAATAAGAAGACCATTTTTATTTAGACAGGGATTACCAATTTTTTACTGCATCTCTGAGCTCTGGGCAAAGCTCTGAATTCTGGGTCTCAAACTCTTCCTCCCTGTTGTGCATGAGTTCAAACTCCTTAAAGGAGTTACCTGCCTTCTATCATCATGGAAGCAGAAAAAAACTTGATTTCCTCATGTTGGAAACAAGTAAAACTCCAAAAAACAGAGTCATACAGGAAGATAAACTTTAGATTTGGACCACATTTGGGGAGACCAGGAATTCTCTGGAAGGGGTGTGTCCAGACCTCAGCAAATTGTCCTACTGATTTGAGCCATAAAGACAGCTGAAGCTAGTACCAAGCACCTATAGAAGATTTGCCAAAGATTAGCACCTCCACTCATAATCCTTTTGTAGTTACCAAACTGTAAATTGCAAATATCTGAGATGGATGTCAGTTAACTTAGAAAGATTATTTTGCCAGGGTTGAGGACACATGCCTGTGACACAGCCTCAGAGGGTCCTGACGACATGTGCCCAAGGTGGTTGGGGCACAGCTTAGTTCTGTACATTGTAGGGAGACATGAGGCATCAATTAGTATATGAAAGATGTACATTGGTTCTGTCCAGAAAGCTGGGCCAATTTGAAGCAGGGAGGGGGCCACTAGGTAGGTGAGAGACAAACGTTTGTGTTCTTTTGAGTTTCTCATTAGCCTTTCCAAAGGAGGCAATCACACATGCATTTATCTCAGTGAGCAGAGGGATAACTTTCAATAGAATGGGAGACAGGTTTGCCCTACGCAGTTTCCAGCTTGACTTTCTGGGGCACCGAGATGTATGTTCCTTTCACGGTGTCTTACATCTACTTCTCCTTCCCTAACAAGGATGGTAAAGTAAACCTATTTTTGTTTTTACATTCAATATCTATTCAACTTTTCCTTATTAGTAGAGTTTTTCAACTCTACCAGCGTAATTTAGTTATCTATAATTTATTTTTTTCTATGTGTGAACAGATAGAGCACATTTAATGTAAAGTCTTGACATGAGTTCATATTTAAATGAATTTTAAAATTACCTGATTAAGGGAATTTGTTCCATGGAAATGATCTCCTTTTCCTGCATTCTTTCCAGTAACTCAACGTGATAGCAAGTGAAAATGTTCCTTCATTCCTATTTAGTTTATTTTCTTTCGAAAAAACACGGGTATTATTCACAGATTTGCATTTTATTTTCTGATATAAATGTCAAATATGCACCTGGTACGCTTATATAACTGTTTTTTTATCTGGTGCATTAACGTTTACTCTAAACTTGGCATTTGCTTCTAGCTTTTTCTCTGGCATGTTATTTTAAAAATTAATAAATTAGACAGAAAATTTAAGACATAGTAAAATTTGGGGTTAAGAAACAGAAGGAACTAGAACAAAGGAGAGTTTTAAAATCAGAGGGAACAATCTGAACAAAACGCTAAAATGCATAGGCCTTAGCAAAATTTCAGTGCTTAAATATAGGGGCAAAATGGTAATAATTCTAGGGAAATACTACATTAAGAAGTGGTTACAGCTAGCTCTCCAAAATGAATAAATAAAAAAGCTGAATATGAAAAACTCAGAAAAGCAAAGGATAAAGTGTAAACTTGCTGTAATTGTTTCAAAACATAATGAAGGGATAGCTGATACTGCCATGTTAGCAATGCTGTCACAGAAAATATTGTCGGGTCTTTAGCTTTGAATTATCATCTATATGCTTCAGTTGAGACCTCTTGCCCGAATTTCAATTTCTTGTTGTCAACTTTCTACTCTACATCCTCAGCTCGATGTCTGTTAGACATATCAAATTCAGTATGACTAAAAGTTAAATATTCTCTAAACATTTACCATCCATATGATGATACATTTTCATCTTTTAGTAGCTCTGGGCCGTAGCTAGATATTATTCTTAATTCTTTTATTTCTCTTACACCTTATGTCAGATTAATCACAAAATGCATCCACCTTAATTAAATATATACCCAAGATCCTATTACTTCTTCCCACCTTCAAAACTATCAGCTTGCTCAGCGACCATCACCTCTTACTTGGAATAACAACGCAGCATCTTAGCATTCCTCCTGATGCTGTGTTTGCTCCTATCACATTGTATTTTAATAGAAAATAATTTTTTAAATATGCCATTTCAATCCCCATTTTACTTAAAGGCCCAAATCATCACCATCTTCTGAATTATGTAATCCCCTTCTCTGTCCCTTGATATAGCACACCGTCACATTCTCTATTCTATCCACATTGCCTGTTTGAGTACGCCAGATATACTACAGCATTTGTGGCTTATCTTTAGCAGTTTTCCACCGTCTGCAGCTTCCCAGCCTCCGATATCGGCACAGGAGTCCTTTACTTTTAATTATAGTTTCTCTACAGTCACCAACTCAAAAAGTTCTATTCTTATCTCAGGTAATGCTATATCCTGCAACATCTCATTCAACACACTCACAAACCTTTTTCTCTGATCTCTTGTTTTTTTCTTTCACAAGAATTATCAATCACCTTATAACATGCTAGATTATTATCTTTATTTTTTATTATATGCCTCTCCTGGTTAATATTTAAGCTCAAGAAATAAAGTAGTTTTTGTTTGAATTATTCATTAGTGTATCCCAAGTGACTAAAAGAATATCTGGCACATATAGTATGAGCTCAATCAATATTTGTTTTAAAAGTTTAGAAATAAGTAGTTGACAGCCGTAACGCATATTTAGATGACAAGGATGATTGCAACATAGCAACAACTTTATGGATCTGTATAGTATAAGACAAAGGTTGTAAAAAAGCCTTTGCTAGCATTTTTATAATAAGTACAGTAGACTATTAACAAATGGATTAAGTCTATAAATTAGAAATGTTACAAAAATTATTTAACAAGAAAAATCATAAATTAAAATTGTGTAGTTATGTATTACTACAGAATTTTCTGATTTTCATAAATAGTTCACACAATTTTTCATTGGTAAGGTTAAAATTGTTTTCAGTTGACTAACTGCATCAGTATCACTTAAAATGCTTATTTACAATGAAAGTTTCTTTGTCCCAAATTTAGACTTAATGGTGTCAGAATTTGAAGGAGTAAAGTGAGTATCACATGAGAATATAAATTTTTTCAATATTTCTTTAAATAATTTTTGTAAGCCAGTGTTTAATACATTTTTATTTGAGAATAACAACATGAAAGCTAAATATATCTGTCTTCCCTCCTTTGTTTTAATTAATTTTTCTCATGATGCATTGCCATTTATTTGAGATTCATGCATTCTAACGTTTCTTGTAATATGCTGAACCAATTATATTCTGTTTAGTTTCCTCTCATATTCTGTGATATTTTCCCCATAGAATATAAACAAGATTGAATCCCACCAGCTCTTTAAAAAAGAAACATCTAAATTATTTGCAGTTTTGTAAAACTTCCATGGTGTCTGAACTTATATAAAGGACTAAACTGTTAGATAAATCAGACTTACCTGCATCAGACATCTTGTCCAGTGTCAAGCTTTACTAAATTTCAAAGATACAAGAAGTTGAGAGCCACAGGTGGAGCAGAGAGTAATCCAGGATTCCTCATACATTTCCCCAGGTCCTGCTTTCCTTTATCAGATGAGATTTCTAAGTAATGTGGGTGGTTTACTTCACTTACATACATGGAGTAACTTAGTTATGAAAACATTTACATTTTACATTCAGATAGTTCATTGCTTATTTGACATTTTACATGGAGATTACCTTTCATAAATTTATATATTTCATGTTTGTTTACCATAAGCAATACATCCATGGCAGTTAGACTTAAAATATTCACTAAATAAAAATTCTTCCAATAACAAAAGTAATTAATTTTCAAAGTAACTTTTTATCAGCATATATGTAAGAATATTAGACTGGGTTATCCGTCTTCTTTCCTTCACAGAAGTATATCCTCCCCTTAGCACAGGAGAGAAATCGTTTGCAAGCTATCTGCTTCATTCCTTCCTTTTAATCTTATTCTTTAAATTTGCATATATTATTTTTTCACTATTAAAAATTGACCCCTTTCCTTCTTTGTTCATTGAATTAATATTTTTAAGAAATAAATATACTTACTATTCTATTCATTTTGATACATCAGACATTTTTCCCACTTTGTTTTGCAGTATTTTCTCAAAGTAAATAAACTTTTCTTTTTCCTCAGAATTTACTCTAAGAAGTGACAAGATCCTAGGAAACAATTTTTTTTTTTTTTTTACCTTGTGAACACTATTATGCTTTTTAAGTTTCTGTTTCCATATTGGTATGCTTTCTATATTTAATAAACTATTCAGTGTAATAATCCCAACTTGGCTTTAAATTACCTTCCAACTTTCTCTAGATTTTTCCATGTTTTCATATAACTTATTTTTATTATTTTAAAAAATTCTTCTGTAATCCCAGCACTTTGGGAGGCATAGGTGGGCAAATCACGTGGTCAAGAGATCGAGACCATACTGGCCAACATAGTGAAACCCCATCTCTACTAAAATACAAAAAAAATTAGCTGGGTATGTTGGCACCAGCCTGTGTTCCCAGCTACTCATGAGGCTGAGGCAGAATAATTGCTTGAACTCAGAAGGCAGAGGTTGCAGTGAGCTGAGATCACACCACTGTACTCCAGCCTGGCACCTGGCGAAAGAGCAAGAATCTGTCAAAAAAGAAAAAAAAAAAAACTCACCATTTCTAGGTATCCAATAACTAAGAACAGTTCTCAACTAATAGGTAACAAAAAAACAGGAATCTAAATCGTATGGTAACAAGGAAATAAATCTTGCCAACAGGTGAACTTGGAAGGGGACCTTGAGCTTCAGATACATTACAGTCCTGACTCACATATTTGATTTCAGTCAGGTAAATTCCTAAGCAAAGGGATCAGCAAAATTATATCTGGAATGACCATAAATGTATGTTAAGTGCTGTGTTTGTAGTACATTGTTACACAGAAATAAAAAAAAATTATCTAAATGTTGGTGCTAAAAGTGGGATAGTGTTCTAGCAAATACCTAAAAATGTTGCAATGGCTTTGAACTGGCAGTGGGTAGGAGCTGAAAGAATTTTGAGGAGTGTGATAGAAAACACCTAAATTGGCTTTAATACACTGTTAAAATGCTTCTGGTAAGAACTAGAAGGAAATGAAGAACGTGCTATGGGAAACTGGAGAAAGGGGGAGACTTGCACATAGTGACAGTAAGCTTAGTAAAATTGTGTCCTGCAATTATGTGCAAAGCAGAAATTGTAAGTAACAAACGATATATAGTTTAGGAGATTTTCAAGAAAACTGTTTGAAGAAGCTGATTTTTTCTTGCTGCTTACTATAAAATGTCAGAGGAGAGAGACACATTGAAGAAAAAATTATTGAACGAAACAGGGACCAAAACTAGGTGATTTTGAAATATGCAGCCCCTCTAGGTGGTAACAGATGCCAAAAGTAAGAAATGACAGAGAAACAACAAAATATAATATTTTGTTATAGGAAGATTAAAAGATCAGATATTCAGTATACAAAACATTTTTGAAGAAATAATGTGACTCATGGATTGCAACCAAACCAAAGGGTTTCTAAAGCTTGAGGAAACTGACTCCCAGCTATCTCCGCAGAAGGCTGTAATAGTAAAGGCATTGCCTCTAGAAGACCTATGGATATAACCTTTGTCTAGTGGAATAAATACAAGTGAAATCTAAGGAAGGTTCCCAAAATTGTGTAAAAAATTATATATACGGAGACACTCCCAAGTTGGACTAAAAAAACGGAATGTAAAAAATGGAAGACGGTTGTCAGACTATCAAAGTCTACTCGAGGGAAATAAGCTGATAAAACTCAACTGCAGACCTGTACTGACCTTTATCACAAAGGACGACTCAGAGAGCAGAACCAAGAACAAAGAGAGTAGAATGGAGGGCCCAGGAAAATTATTCTCAGACCTTAAAGCCTAAAAAATGGAGTCTGAACATTTGCCTGGCTTGATTTCAGAGCTGCTGTAGACCAGTTACTCTTATATTTTCATTTCCTTCCCTCTTTGATGTGTTTAAATCAATGTCTAAAGTTGTTTATTTTATTCCTGTCTTACACTGTTCATTGGTAGTGTTGGGGGTGGATAAGTTTCACACTCCCACAGATGGCTAAGAACTGTGTCTAAGAGTTGAATTTAGTAGGTTACACTTAGAAACCTCACTCACACCTAACTTTCATTATTTAAATGATACAATTGTGGATTTTGAGTTGACACTATTATATAATAAATCTTTAGTTTTGGGGGAGGGTATATGCTGCATGGGGAAGGAAGATGAATTATTTTAGGGCCATAAAAAAGACCCTGAAAGGCAAAATTTTAAGATGGCCTTCAGGATTCCTATATGAGCTTATAAGTCATGTAATTCAAAAATTCAGTGCTCTTGCTTATTATTTGTTTTCTTGAGCTAGCAAGTGCTGAGAGTGGTGTGTTAAAATCTCCAATAATTGTTTATTTTTGTATTTCTCCCTGTAGTTTTGTCAATTATTTTTCAGTGTTATGTTTTTAGCTTTACATGTTTTCAAAATCATAACACTTCTAAAATTATGGATTATTTTACCAATATTTTCCATATATCTTAGGATAATATGTAGGCAAATATTTTTAGGTATTTATTAAGATTTCTACACTAGCTATCTTCTACTTCAATTTTTATGGTTTTTTACCAGCATTGAGATTTTCTACATAATCGTGTCCCAACTTGGACTCAAAGAAACGCATTATGTATCTTTAATACAGCATATATTATCAGATTTTTAAAATTAAATCTAATAATTTGTTATTGAAAAATAATTCTAACTCATTATCTAATTCTCATTAAATTGAATTTTATTATCTATTGTTTGTTTATTATTACAGTACCCAATAGGGAATCATTATAGGCTTAACTAAACATTCACACTCACAGTATTAAAAAGGTCTCATTTGACATCAGACTTACTTAAAAGGATGTAGGAAAAAAAAGTATCATATTCTTTACCTTAGAAGGGGTGTTCGAGGCTGTTTACACAGCTATTCAGAATCTATTCTCTGATCCCCAGCTAAGCTCAGGGAAAAAAAGACCAGAATTACACCCATGAAGTGAGATTAATTTGGGTTTGGAAAGCCCTTGCTACACATGAACCAGTATCTCCTGTGGCAACCAGAAGAATAGCTATTAGAAAGGCACAAGCTGCATCATCAGGAAAACACAAAATTCTGACTATTTCATGACACTTGCAGTTTTTATGAGTTCAGTTGCAATCTACTAATCAGTGGACAATCTTACTGTAATGCTGCCTTATAATAGAGTTGCTATTCCAATTTTATCAGTTTGACTGACAGTAAAAGATAGAAAGTTAATGTCAAATTTCTTCCAAAGAATATAAGATTTCTTAAGCTTAATCAAAATCATTTTTCTTTCCCTCTTCTTTATTTTTCTCCCTTAATTACTTATATCAAAATATTTATATAATTTTTTCTGCTTTGAAAAATTCTGTATTATTATTTTTTGATTACTCCTAAAATAACCCATATTATTTTTCCTATTTATTTCTTAAGCTTCCCTCTAGGGTTGAAATGTTTAGCTGGTTTAAATTAAAAAAAAAAATTTTTTTAAGGAGGTACATGTCCTCTTCTCTGTTTCTGTCATTTTCTAATCTATTAAAAATATCTTTAATCACGGTCTGAAATTACCTAAAGCTCTTCCCTTATTGGCTCAAAATATCACCCCAGTACTCCATTTCAATAATGTATTTTCCTCGTTTTGACTGTCAGTCATTGCAAATTATTGGCAAGGATTGAATTCAAACAATTAAAACTATAGATGGGATTTGTTTACTATGAATAAGAAGTTTAAAAATTATCTTTGAATATCTTTATATACACATGAAACACTATCTCCAACAAACCTTGTTTCTCCCAATGCCCACTGCAATCACTTGAATAACATGCATTTTTAATGAATATAATAAAACATACTTTTTGGATTAGATAGCAATCTTGGATTCTCAGTTTAGGATCAGCAAAGGCCTGGGGAAAAACCAAGCTTTTGTTGCATATTTTGGTCATTTGCTATAAATCATCATTTATATTATTCTAAAACCAAGTAACAATCAGGAGGAATAAGTATCAGTGAGTAAACAAAACCTATACTATTCCTTTAAAATTCACTTTCGATCTCAATTTACACTCCCCTTTTTCATCCCTCTACGTCTTTCATCCGGTGTATTATTTCTAATTATATATCTTATATATCGAATTATCTATATCTAATACATATAATATTATATATAATTTTATAATTTATAAACTATTTTAAATACTCATCCACGTACTTCTGTGTCCACCTAATCCATAGTTTCTATGGGCGTAATCCATGTGGTAGCAAAACATTGCCAGATTTCTTTCATGCCTCCATTCTCAGTTATTTCATGGGAATGGGAAGAAAGGCATCTAGCTAGTGTCATGGACAGACAGGACACATTAGATAACTTGTCCTCAAGCAGTCAACCAAAACCAAAATGTAGACTCAACTATTTAACGTGAACTGTGTACTCTATAGTTTGCCAGTCAGCTGCAAGGCAATATAAGAGACAATTTCCAGTAGAGCCTCTATTTCATATAACTCAGAAATCTCATATTAGTAAGATCAGTCAGAGTGGCTGATAGAGTGGCTTACACAAAGGAAGACTTGCCAGAGGCCAAAAGAGTGTAGAAGTGAGAAGTAACTGTTATTGAGAGACATTTATCCAGAAGTGTCTTGCATTTCTACATGTATTGTGAGCAGAGACACTGATGGATTTTGCTCAAACTATTTTTTCAATGATGTTTATATAGCAAAGTAACTTGGAAAATAGAGATGATATTGGTTAATTTTATGTATCAACTTGACTGGACTGAAAAATAGAGTGGCCTCTAGAGCTGCAAGCAATTCCTGGCCAGCAAGGAAAGGAAATCTTCGTTCTGCAACTGCAAAGAACTTAAGCCCGCCAACAGCCTGAATGAGCTTGGAATAGAGCTCTGAGCTTCAGGTGAAAAGACAAAAACCTTTGTGACTTATTTTGTTCAGCTGTGTTCAAAATACATTTGAAAAAGTAGAAAAATTGAAATAAAAATATAGTTTAAAAATGATCTCACACTAAATTCTAGGAAGAGTTATTCATTGTAAATTAAAAGAAAGACAACTGAGTCTCATATACATAAAATTGATTTAAGAATAATAAATGTTTACAAAGTTATCTGTATTTCTAGTGTATTTAAAAAGTGAAAACAATAATAAAGAAAGTTTCCTGAATCTAGCACTGGTAACTGTGGGTTCTATTATAATTTCTTTTTTTTTTTTTTTTTTTTTTTGCTTTTTTTCCGTTTGTGCTCGTGTACAAAGAGATGATAGTCTTGTAAGAAACAATTTCAAACATTGAATAGGACTATGAATTAATAGAAGTGTCATATTTAGATATGTATAACATCTTTTTTATTCTATACAATATTTGTAAGGCCTGTAGTAAACACATAACCTTAATTATCATTATAACTTCATTAATACAACTTTATTAATACTGAGACAGGAGCACAGCAAACCAGAGAGCCATTCAAAGGGAAATCTATCCTGTTACGTCTTATTGCTTAGTAAAAAAGATGAAGCTAATAACAAAACATACTATTTGTTAATTCTGGGTGATGGATATTTGATTATTTAATGCTTAAATATCTTAATAACCAAATATTATTTTCTTTTTTGTAAAATATTTAAAACAATATTTTATTTTAAAAATCAAACAATATGCTAGTAAATATAACCTTCACTTTCATGAAGAAAGCATTATTCTCGAGTTCTATTTATATGTGTAAACATGTACAAAAATTGATAGTAGATTATAGATGAAAAGAGAATAAAACATTAATGTTAAATCATTGTGGATGGCATTATATTAAATGCATTATTTTTAACTTACTAGAATTTAGGAGAATAAATAAAAACTGAAAAGAAAATAAATAAGTTAGTGAATTTTAAGTAATAGTTTCTTTACAGAAGATATTTGTTAAACAGTACTTATAGTGTTACTTTTATGTCTGAAGTACTTTTATTTCAGAAAGTAAAGCAGATTTCTGCCTTTTCGTATGAAATAACTATCTCATCTAGATACTTCTTACCTCACACTATATACTTTCTTTGTAGTAATAGTATATCTTACTTTTTAAAGTTTTCTTAACAAAGTCAGAACCGTAATTACCAAATGTATTTAGTTAAAATCCACTAGTTAATCGTATTCAAATTCCACTTATGTTACCTTTATCAGCTCTTTCAATTCCTTAGTTTTTATGTTGAAACTTTTCTAACTTGGATAACTTTTTTGAACAAGTTTTTTTTTTTTCTTCAAGAAGGAATCATAAAACTTCTCTGAGTTACTGTATATTTAAGACTGTCTGCCTTTTGCCATTATCAGAAATGATATCATGACTAGATATAATTATATTGGTTCACATTTATTTTGCCCCATTCCTTTGTAGACATTGCCTCACTGTCTTCTGGTAATTATGAAAATATAGATAATTATTTCTCCCCCAAGATATGTAACAGCTATAGTTTTTCTACACCAATTTTTCTTGGAATGTGTTCTCCTTTGGTGTACAGAGTAATTTATACCTTAACTTCATGGGAATTCTGTTACATCTGGGTATATCCTTGTCTTGTTCAATTTTTTTTGTCAATGTATTTGCTTATCTCTGTAATATCACTTGATCTTTGAGTTCTTAATTTATATTCAATTCAAATTCCATAGCAAAGTAATATAGCAAGTCAGGGCAAATATTAATCTAATCTATTCTTTTTTTCTGCAAAGTTTATTTTAGATAGGAAGATACGTGTGCAGAATTGTTACATGGGTATATTGCACCCAGGTAATGAGCAAAGTCCCCAGTAGGTAGTTTTTCATCGAGACTTTCATCCTTTCCTCTCTGCTCCAGTGCCAGCCACAGTGTCTATTGTTCCCATGTTTATGTCCATTTGTACTCAATGTTTAGCGTCCACTTAAAAGTGAAAACATGTATTTGACATTGTGTTCCCTCATTAATTTGGTTAAAATAATGTCCCCCAGTTCCATCCATGTTTCTGTGAAAGATATGATTTCATTCTTTTTTATGGCTGTGTAGTATTCTAAGGACTATATGTGCCAAATTTGTTTTTATCCAATTCACCATTGATGGGCACCTAGGTGGAATACATGTCTTTGTTATTGTGAATACCTTGGTGAGAACGTACGAGTTCGTGTCTTTTTTTCCTTTTTTTTTTTTTTTTTGAGATGGAGTCTTGCTCTGTCACCCAGGTTGGAGTGCAGTGGCACAATCTCAGCTCACTGCAACCTCCACCTCCTGGATTTAAGCGATTCTCCTGCTGCAGCCTCCTGAGTAGCTGGGACTACAGGATTATGCCACCACGCCTGGCTAACTTTTTGTATTTTTAGTAGAGACAGGATTTCACTGTGTTGGTTATGATGATCTTGATCTCCTGACCTTGTGATCTGCCTGCCTTTGCCTCCAAAAGTGTTGGGATTACAGGCATGAGCCACCACGCCTGGCCACATGTGTCCCTTTAATATAATAACCTATTTTCTTAAGTATGTTGACAGTAATGAGATTGCTGGTTGAATGGTTGTTCTGTTTTTAATTCTTTGAGAAATCTCCAAACTTTTTTCCACAGTTCTTGAACTCATTTATATTAGTGCTCCCTTTTTGTCTGCAGTCTCACCAGCATCTGTTCTTTTTTGACTTTCTAATAATTACCATTCTGACTGGTGGAAGACAGCATCTTATTGCAGTTTCTATTTGTATTTCTCTGATGATTAGTGATGATGACCATTTTTTCACGTTTGTTGGCTACTTGTACATTTGCATTTGATAAGTTTCTTTTCATGTCCTTTGTTCATTTTATAATGGGATTATTTGGTTTTTGCTTGTTGATTTGTTTAACTTTCTTATAGAAACTAGATATTAGACCATTTTCAGAGGCATGTTTTGTGGATATTTTCTCTCATTCTGTAGAATGTCTCTTTACTCTTTTGATACTTTCTTTTCCTGTGCAGGTTTTTAGTTTAATTAGGTTACACTTGTCCATTTTTTGTTTTGTTGCAATCTCTTTTGGGTTGGGAACTTTGTTAAAAATTCTTTGCAGTGGTCATTGCCAAGAAGCGTATTTCCTAGGGTTTCTTCTAGAGTTTTAAATATATATATATATATATATATATATATATATATATATATATCTGTCTTACCTTTACATCTTGAATCCCTCTTGATTTAATTTTTGTATATGGTTAGCCAGTTATTATAGCACCATTTATTGAATAGGAATTCTTTTCCCCATTGATTGTTTTTGTTGGCCTTGTCACAGATCAGATTGTTGAAGGTGTGTGGTTTCATTTCTGGGATCTATTATGTTTCATTGGTCTACATGTCTGTTTTTGAACCAATACTATGCTGTTTTGGTTACTGTAGCCTTTTGGTGTAGTTTAAAGTCAGATAGTATGATGACTATGGCTTTGTAATTTTGCTTAAGATTGCCTTGGATACTTAGAATCCTTCTTGGTTTCATCTGAATTTTAGCATAGTGTTTTTTCCAATTCTGTGAAGAATGTCACTGGTAATTTGATAGAAATAGCATTGTCTCTGTAAATTGCTTTAGACAGTATGACTGTTTTATTGATATTGATTTTTGCCAATCTGTGAGCATGGAGTATTTCTCTACATATTTGTGTCACTGCTGATTTATTTCAACAGTATTTTGTAGTTTTCCTTAAAGGTGTCTTTTACTTCCTTGGTTAGCTGTATTTCTAGGTATTTCATTTTATTTGTGGCTATTGTAAATGAGATTGATTGTGTTCTTGATTTGACTCTCAGCCTAAGTGCAATTGATGTGTGGTAATCCTACTGGTGTTTATATATTGATTTTGTAACCTGAAACGTTGCTAAAATTATTTATCAGCTCTGGTAGCCTTTTGACAAAGTCCTTAGAGTTTTCTAAGTCCAGAATCATATTACCAGGGAAGAGAGATATTTTGACTTCTTTTTCTATGTGAATGCCTTTTATATAAACAAAATTTTTTTAAAAAAAGAAGGGCATTGCAAAATGGTAAAAATTCCAAACCAACAAGAAGACTTAACTATCTAAAATATATATGCACTTAACATTGGAACATACAGATTCATAAAACAGGTTCATCTTGGCCTACACAAAGACTTAGATCACTAGGCAGTAATTGTGGGTGTCTTCAACACCTCAAACTCAGCATTAAAGAGGTGTTCAAGTCAGAAAACTACAAGGAAACTCTGGACTTAAACATAACACTTGACCAGTAAGATCTAATAGGCATCTACAAAACACCCCACCCAAAACACACAACAATGTACATTATTCTCATCTGCATATAAAACATGTGCTAATATTGACCACGTGCTTAGTCATAAAGCAAGTCTCAATTAATTAATAAAAATTTAAATTATACCAAGTTCACTCTTGGACCGCAGTGTAATAAAAATAGAAACCAATATCAAAAAGATCTCTCAAAACTACACAAATTCATGAATATTAAACAACTTGGTGCTAAATAACTTCTGGAAGACTATCAAAATTAAGGCAGAATTCAAAAAATTCTTTGAAATTAATGAAAATAGGGATACAACCTACCAAAATGTTAAGAATGCAGTTAAAGCAGTGTTTAAAAAAGTGTTTATAACCCTTAATGCCTTCTGCAAAAAGTTAGAAATATCTCATATGAACAATCTAACTTTGCTCCTAAAGGAAATAGAAAAAAAATAAACAAACCACCCCAAAGCTATCACAATCAAAGAAATAGAGTGGAACTTCATGAAACTGAGATGGGAAAATTCATACAAAAGCTCAGTGAAACCAAGGGTTGGTTCTTCAAAAAATAAAAAGACTAGCAAGATCAACATGGGCAAAAAAAAAAAAAAAAAAAATCCAAATAAATACAATCAGAAATGACAAAGATGATGTTACAACTGATCATTTAGAAATACAAAATAGCCTCACAGAATACTGTGAAAAACTTTATGTACAACAATTAGAAAATCTAGAGGAAATGGATCAATTCCTAGAAACACACAGCTTCCCAAGATTGAATCAGAAAGAAGATGAAACACTGAACAGATCAATATTGACATCTGCAATTGAAAGAGTAACAAAAAACCTGCCAACCAACAAAAACCCTGGACCAGATGAATTTACATCTCAATTCTATCAGATGTATAAAAAGAACTGATATTAATTCTACTGAAATATTTTCTCAAAAATCAAGGAGTTGGGACTCCTCCCTAATTCATTCTGTAAAGCCAGCATCAGCCTATTACCACAATCTGACAGAGACCTGATTAAAAAATAAAACTTCAGCCCAATATCCTTGTGAACATAGATACAAAAATTCTCAACAAAATACTAGCAAACAGAGTCCAGCAGCACATCAAAATTCATTCACATGATCAAGTAGGCATTATTTCTGGGATACAAGATTGGTTCAACATATGCAAATCATAAGTGTAATTCACCACATAAACAGAATTAAAAACAAAAGCTGTATGATCATTTCAATAGACACAAAGAAAGCATTTGATAAAGTCCATTATCCCTTGATGATAAAACCCCTCAATAAGCTAGTCATCAAGGAACATGCCTCAAAATAAAAAGAGCTGTCTGTGACAAACTGCAGCCAGTATTATGCTGAATGGGCAAAAGCTATCAAAATTTCCCTTGAAAACTGAAACAAGAGGTATGCCCACTCTTATCATTCATTCAACATAGTTCTGGAAGTCCTGGCCAAAGCCATCAGGCAAGAGAAAGAAATAACAGGCATCTGTTTTCTCAGTATGCTTTTTCGTCCACATAAAAGAAAAGCAAAGCAAGGTTTTTATCTTTGTGAATAAGTGACTCTGAAGGAATAGAAAAGATTTCTAGAGAAATATCATTGATTCCTTCTGATGAGCTAATAGCTACAGATATCAATGATGAAATCCACCAAATGAAAGACACATCTGAGTCTATGATATAAACAATTAGCAATATTCCTAGCTGATTTTTAGGAGTGCTAAAGTAGCACTGCCTTGAAGATACAATATGATCCAATTTAAACAAAAGAATTCTACCTCAGGTAGGTTATCTTAAAGTGACTCAGGAAGAGAGTGATTATTACACTTGGTTCACCATTGACTCTTAATTATCTTATCTTTAAACCTGAAATAAGAATACATTGAGTATCCTCAACTATAAAAAGGTAAAAACATATTTTCCTCCACATAAATATTTAATAGAGAAATTGTTTCATAAACCTCTTTTATTTCAAATGTGTTTTAGTTATTTATTTAATAACACAAGTAACTAAGTTGGTTTCATATTGAAAAACATGGTAGTTTCTAAAAATTGAGTATTGAAATGAAATATACTTCATAATCAAACACAGATATTTTATTTCTGTACACAGTGGAAAAATTGGTTTTAATGTACTTGTGGATACATTCTTTTCTCCTAGGGACTCTTTAATGGGCCTAAAAACATCACCCATGAAAAGGGTTTCATTATCAATTGCTTAAATAAGTCACCTTAAGTGATTAGTTACATTCTGAATCTAAGAGATTTTGATAGTTTCATAATTTATAATAAACACTTACAAATTGCCTTCTACACATAAGTAACTGAATAATACAGACACTCTGTAAGGCTCATTAACTTTATCAGCCAACCTGGGATTCTTGGACTTGGTTAAATGAGGGTTTGGGTACTGAAAATTCACTGTTGTATTCTTTAGTATTAAGGCAGAAAATTATTACTGAAAATAATATTATTTTGGAGTACACTAACCTATTTATCTTCTAAAGACAATTTGAATTTTGGTCATAAATGCTTAGAGCGCATCTGGCATAAAGGATAAATGAAATGATAAATCATTAGACAAACTGCGAAGGGTCACAATGGAGCATGTGCCCAGGCATGAATTTGAGGACTGTACCCTGGGGAGTGTGGAGGCATGTTTAGCCTGCTGCTTTAATTTGTCTGTACATGATTTGATAAGCAAACAAAAGGATATGGGAAGCTTGTTTAGCTAAGTGTGCCAAGGCTGCAATCAAGCCCTTCACCCATTCTTTCAGCTGCCACCCTTGTGAGAGCTGCAGATGCAGAAGAGATGGCTGCTGTACCAAGGTAAAAAGGGCACAGCAGCCAGAAAAAAATATGAACTACAAGAATGGAATGTAAACCACAGATGCCGGGTTGGAAGAATACACAGAGATGAAAAAAAAAAAAGAAAGAAAGAAAAGAAAGAAAAACAAACAAAAAACAAACAAAAGCACAAAATATTCATAGAAAGCAAAAATTAAAACTCACCCAAGAAGATATCTAGATAAACAGCACTTATGAATTAAAATATACTACTGGTAGTTAATACAAATATTACTGTGAATTGTATGCTATTGATACAGGAACCCAAATGTGATGGAAATTGAATTTAGAGGAAAAATGTCTTTAACTTGTAAGGAAAAATAGTTTGCCAACGCACACAATAAATTTTTGGCTGAAATTATAACCTGCATTTCGTAATTCCTAATTATCTTTTCACTGAAACATGCTGCCTTTCTCCCATGATGATAACATTCTTTCTATGTCAAACATATGACTGATATTATATAAGAAAATGATGCTGTTAGATGTGTTGTTTAATAAATTTAAATTGTTACTTGATATTTTAATAATATATGATATAAACATGTAAAACTTTTATTAAATTTCTTATTTGATTGAACAAATAATATAGTAATTATAAAATATTTAAGTAATAATGTATGTTGTCATTTTTCCTGTCACAATATTCTTTCTGTTACTCAACACTTTGGTTGTTTTTGGTTTTGTTTTTCATTTCTTAACAATCTGGACATAATATATTCTTAATCCTGTTAAAGAATATTAATTGCAGTTTATTCTTTGCATTATTTCTAGATGTTTTAAAATCTGTGCTTTAGTTTTTATATCCTGTTCTTTCTCTGGCTGCTACTGGCCCTCTTCAAACATCTGTTAGTCCTTGACTAGTATTCCATATTTACAAATGAAGGATGATGTTGGTTAGTATTGGCATTGGCATTGTATTCTTTCATAATGGATGATTGTAAAACACTTAGTTTTTTCTGTATTATTGCAAGAACTTTACATAAATTATGTGAAGAATTACTATAGATTTATTCTGAGAAGCTAGAGCAGTAGATAAATTATGTGCAGAATGAAAAAGTGGGCAGGTTCTAAGGAGACTAGGCAGGCTTCTATTTAAGGTATGTAATTAGGGAGATGTTTAAGACTCTCAAAATCTCTCTAACAATAAGTATGCTACCCTGGGATTGGCAGATTAAGTGTAAATGGCATACTTTCTTATTCAATGGCAGTAAATACTTATTTAGATCTTACAGGTTCTGTTAATCATTTATATATGAACCAACTCAGTTTCACTCATTTTTTGTATGGATTTTGCATCTCAACCTCACTAAGTTCCTCTCTAATTTTAGTTATTTCTTTTCTTCTGCTAGCTTTGGGGCTTCCTAATGAAGGCAATTAGTTCTACAAACTCTCCTCTTAGCATGGCTTTAACTGCATCCCAGAGATTTTGGTAGGTTGTGTATCAACTTTCATTAATTTCAAAGAATTTTTAAGTTTCTGCCTTATTTTTGATGTTTGCTCAGGAGTTGTTCAGCAGCAAGTTGTTTAATACTCATGAATTTGTGTAGTTTTGAAAGATAATCTTGATACTGGTTGCTATTTTTGCTGCACTGTTGTCCAAGAGTGTGCTTGGTACCATTTCAATTTTTATTAATTGACTGAGACTTGCTTTACGACCAAGCACATGGTCAATCTTAGAATATGCTCCATGCGGAAATTTTTTTTTTAAAAAGTACGTTTTGTGGTTGTTGCATGGAGTGATCTGTTGATGTCTATTAGGTCTATTTGGTCAAGTGTCAAGTTTAATTCCAGAATTTAATTAGTTTTCTGCCTCAGCAATCTGGCTAACACTATCAGTGACTTATTAAAATTTCCCACAATTATTGTGAGCCTCTCGGCCTTTTTTTTGGACCTAGAAGTTATTTTATGAATATGGTGCACCAATGTTGAATGTGTATATATTTAGTATAGTTAAGACTTCTTGTTGGAGTGTCCCTTTTATCATTATGTAATGTCTGTTTTTGTCCTTCTTAATTTTCAGTGATATAAAATCTGTTTAATATGATATGAGAACAGTGACTTCTGCTCTTCTTTGTTTCTCATTTGCATGGTAAGTCTTACTGTGTATCCCTTTACTTTGAGCCTTGGTTGTTGTTATATGCACGATGGTCTCTTGAAGACAGTAGATATTGAATACTATTTTTCTTTTCTTCAGCATGGTATTGTATGTCTTTTAAGTGGTGTGTTTAGCTTATTTACATTCTGAATTAATTTTGATATACGAGATTTTAATCCTGACATTGTGTTGTTAGGCGGTTATTATGTAGGTTTGATCACATGATTACTTTATAGTACCTTGGGCTATGTGCTTAAGTGTATTTTGTGGTAGCAGGTGTCAATCTATCAGTTCCATGTTAAACATTCTCTTAAAAAACCTCTTAGAAATCTGGTCTAGTTAAAATGTATTCCCATAATCTTTACTTGTCTGATAATTTTATTTCTTCTTCCCTTATGCAGCTCATATTGATGGAACATAAAATTGTTGGTTGAAATTTCTTTTCTTTTTTTTATATTATACTTTGAGTTCTGGGGTACATGTGCAGAATGTGAAGGTTTGTTACATAGGTATACACGTGCCATGGTGGTTTGCTGCATCCATCACCCTGTCATCTGCATTAATATTTCTCCTAATGCTATCTCTCCCCTAGCCCCTCACCCCCTGACAGACCCCAGTGTGTGATGTTCCCTCCATGTGTCCATGTGTTCTCATTGTTCAACATCCACATATGAATGAGAACATGGAGTGTTTGGTTTTCTGTTCCTGTGGTTAGTTTGCTGAGAATTGTGGTTTCCAGCTTTATCCATGTCCCTGCAAAGGATATGAATTCATTCTTTTTTTTTATGGCTGCATTGTATTCCATATTGTATATGGGATGCATTTTCTTTGTCCAGTCTATCATTGATGGGCATTTGGGTTGGTTCCAAGTCAATTGTGAACAGTGCCACAATAAACATACATGTGCTTGTGTCTTTATAATAGAATGATTTATAATCCTTCGGGTATGTACACAGTAATGTGATTGCTAGGTCAAATGGAATTTCTAGTTCTGGATCCCTGAGGAATCAGAATTTCTTTTCTTTAATGACACTGAAAATTTGCCCCCAATCTCTTCCGGTATATAAGGTTTCTGCTGAGAGGTCCCTTGTTTCCCTGATGAGATTTCTGTATATAGCTTGACTCATTTCTCTAGCTGCCTTCAAGAGTTTCCTTTTGTCTTGATTCTTTATCTTCTTGAGTATGATTATTATGTGCCTCGGGGTGGTTTTGCTGTATAGTACCTCACCATGGTTTTCCCCAGAAGCAGATTTATAGGGATATTTTCAATATCTTCATAAACAACTGTGATGAAACGGCCTCAGTAGCTGCAGGAGAGGCAGAGTAGATGAACACTAAATTGCTGGGACTGAAAAAGAAGGGAGACATTGCAAATTAGGAATGGAATTAGAGAGTTTGCTATATGTCATAAGATTCCTTCTATAATTTCTTTCTCTGTTCTTCAGAACATCACAATAGCTTATGCTTTCCAAACTTTACAAAACAGTTTCATAAAGACACCGTTCTCTTGGAAAAATTCTTTGAAAGCTTACCCAAATGTGTCTGTCTTCTACCTGAGAACATGAGAATATATGTAAAATCAGCCCTAAAACACTCTCCTTCTTCAAGCAATCTAAAGTTGACATGAAATCTGAATCCAGATAAACTGATTTCCCAGGTTCTTTTTCTCCTTTAGACATATCACATTCTGTCTATCCAGAGCCTTTCCTTGCAGATCTGAACTGTACAATCCCCTATATGCATCTGCAACTTTTAAAATCCACTGGTCTGCTACATTATGAGAACTTACAAAGCTGTAATATGCTTTCTACATAGACTTTTCTAGTACTGCAAAAGTTGTGCCAAATTTTAAAAGCCTCATGATCTATTTTAGGAAATTATTCAAATTGTGTATTACCTGGTTATTATTTGATTGCTATTTGTTATTCTCCACCAATCTGAAAACTTTACTCAGACATAGCAAACTTCATTAAACTAACCTTTTGAATTAAATGGTTATACATTTTCCTGTCTATAATTTTTCTTTCTTTGGCTACTTGACAATGGTTTTTATTTTAGCCAGCTTTACCATTAACTTATTTTATCATTTCCTGTAAATGCAAGCCTCTGAACATGGTTATATAGGGAGAGTTTAATATTCGTTCAAGTTTTTTTGTTTTGTCAGTTAATATAATCATCACATATAATAAAATGCACAAATCCTAGGTGTACACTGGCTGAGTTTTGATGAATGAATGTTTTTAACTTGAATCTTATCAAGATAGAGACAATTATGATCACCTCAGACATTTCCTTAATCTCACTTCCCACTCAATCCTTATCCCCACCTCCTCAAAGGCAATAATTATTATGACTTTTGTCAGAAAAGCATTTGTTTCATCTGTTCTACAAATTCATATAAATGAAATTGTTCAACATGCACTCTGGATAAGGCTTATTTCACCAATAAAATGTTTTTTTAATATTTATCCATGGCTATTTTGTGTATCACTAATTTGTTCATTTTCATTGCTGAGTAGGATTCCATTGTATGAATTATCACATTTGTTTAATGATTCTCCTTTTGGAAGATACCTGGAATGTTCACTTTTTTGGCTATTATTAAATACAGTAGCTGTGAATATTTGTTACACTTCTTTTTTGAAAATAAGTTTTCATTTCTTTCTAATAAATGCCAAGGATGAGAAGGCTATGTCACAGATTGTATATTTTTACTTTAAAAAGGGGAAAACAACTTCCAGATTTTCTTCTAAAGTGGTTTTAACACTTTATCTTCAACCATATATGACAGGTCTGGTTATAACATGTTTCTGTCAGCATTTGAAATTAACAGGTATTTTCACTGCAGCCATTCTGATGGATGTGTAGCAGTCATTTATTGTAGTTTTGTGCTTCCCTGATGACTAATGAGGTTTAACTGTGCTGCCTAGTCTTGGCCTCAAGTATACATGGTTTCTGAATTAGCCAGAGATTTTATCAGAATTTATACATTGAATTTGGAGCTCCTCATCCCTATTTTTTAATCTAACATTTCCATTTAAATTGTGTTCATATTTTCTCTGAACTAGTATGAAATGTATTCAGGGCATTTCTCTTGTACCTGCTATAGGCAGCTATTCCATTAATACAACTAGTCCAGTAGTCAGTCTCGTTCATTTCTGCAACTCTTATCCCTATAGGTCAAGTAAGAAATTTTAAAGGAGGCTATCTGACTCTGATTGGGGGACTGAGAAAAACAATATTATGTGTTTGCAATGTACTAAATGTTTGTTGGAGAAATGAACTCAAAATACTGGTTCTGCTTAAGCTTACCACAGCTACTGAAACCATTCACATGGCTAGGATTAGTGAAAGCTTGTATTTTCAGGGCTCAACTGTGACCTAAACTACTATAAGTAAAAAAATATTTACTACATGTTTAGAAAATTTTTAAATGTATACATTAATTTAATATTTTAGATCAAAGTAAGTGGAAACTTTAATTTTAATTTAATTTTAAAATTAGGAATTTAAATAATTCTGGACAGAGAATGGGAAACAAAATGGGTACACATAAAATAAGTACAATATGCAAAATGATTTCCATTTGCAAAAAGAAAAGATTTGAGGAGATATAATATTTTGTATTTGTACATATATGGCAACACAAATAAAGATGTCTTAAATTTTTATTCAGGTTAATATTTTATGAATCTTTGTTTAGCCTATGATTAAAATCAATTTCAAAATCATATTTCTTGTTTCCATTTTTATATAAAATGGGCTTTATATCTTGTAAATTAACATTGGCACAGCTAATCCAGGTTTTAGAAATAATGTACATTATTTAACTTAAATAATGAATAAATCTTAAACTGTGATTATTTTACTGGCATATTGATTTTGTTATATGTGATTATTTTAAAAGTATATCATTTTGATTATATATTTTACAATAGATTAAATGAAAAGAATACAACTATATTTTCAACTTACTCTTTGAGTATTTTAATACACTGAAAATCATATTAAACATAATACCACAGTGGAAAAAGTTCTTTCTGTTTAACAAAACCCAATTCTCTTTACAGTTCAAACTAATTTCATAACGCTTTTCCCATATAGTCATCTCTTCTGATGATTTCATAGCATGTCATTCACTGAGAATTAATTATATGTCATCTTGTGATCTCACTTTTATTTGTAGTATTATTTCTGTTTTTCATGTAGATATGTCCTGTTCCCCTAAATAAACTTAATATTCTCATGGAGCTTATGTAGTAATTCAAGCGATTCCTGCACAGGAACATACAAGAGACATACACATGTGATCTGTTGACTGCATACAAAAATGAGATATATCTCTGTTTATAAACATATTTATTCTAATATCATTTTTAGTGCTTAAATTTTCAGCATTTAAATTTTAATTCATCATTTAAATTAAATAAAGTTGAATGTAAAAATTTCAGCTTTTACATTGACAAACAAAAAAATATGTTTTGTCAATGTAAAAGTTGAATTGATAGTAGGCTAAAAACAAAGGTTTGGTATGAAAGCCAGCCAATGGCAGGTTAGGCATGTCACAGGGAAGAGGGCCAATATGCCGTATCTGGGAGAAGAGACTCAAGGAAAGCAAGAACCATATTTTAAACCCTGAGATAGATGCTGTTCCTGTTCCAAAGTATTTCAGAAAGCTCAAGGCCCACAAAGTATTTTCCTAAAAAAGAATAGTGTATAAGGTGATTTTAAGGCTTTTGCCTTTTGAATATCTTACACCCTCAATTATTATTATGATTATTTTTCAAATGGGGTCTTGCCATGTTGCTAGGCTGAACTAAAACTCCTAGGCTCAAAGGAGCCTCCTGCCTCAGCCTCCTGAATAGTTGGGACTACAGCATATGCCGTGATGTCCAGTCGAACTCAATTTTTATTTTCTGTTTCAGTGTTTAACACAAAACTTAGTGGTAATTCACAGCAGGAGGTACATAAAATTATATACAGTCACGCAATACATGATGATGTTTTCGCTAATAATAAACTATGTATGTAATGGTAACCTTATAAGATTATAATGAAGCTACAAAAATTCTATCACATAGTGATGTTGTAGCCATCATGTCATATCGCAACCCATTACTCAAGTGTTTTTGGTGATGCTGGTGTAAATGAATCTATCGCACTGCCAGTTGAATGAAAGTACAGTATATACAATTATGTACAGTACATAATACTTGACAATGATAATAAATAACTATGTTACTGGTTTCTGTATTTATTATACTATAATTTTACCATTATTTAAAGTATAATCCTTGAACTAATAAAAGAAAGGCATTAATTGTAAAATATTCTCAGACAGTTATTTCATGAGGTATTCTAGAACAGGTCATTATTATACTAGGAGATGACAGCTTCATGTGCATGATTGCCTTTGAAGACAGTCCAGCGGGACAAGATATGGAGGTGGAAGACAGTGATATTGATGATCCTGACCCTGAGCAGGCCTCAGCTGACATGTGTGTTTGTGTCTTTGTTTTCAACACAAAGGTTTTACAAGATAAAAAGTAAAAATGCTAAATATAGAAAAAAACTTATAGAATAAGGACATAAGGCAAAAATTTTTATACAGCTGTACAATGTGTTCGGGTTTTAAGCTGTTATTACAAAATTTAAGAAGTTTAGAAACTAAAAATTTTATAAAGTAAAAAAGTTATTGTAAGCTGAGGTTAACATCTTATCAAAGAAAGAATATGAATTTGATATGACCTAAGTGTATAGTGTTTATAAAGTCTATAGTAGTGTACAAAAACATCCTAGGCCTTCATATTTACTCTCCACTTATTTACAGACTCACCAAGAGCAACTTCCAATCTTGCAAGCTACATTCATAGTAAGTGACCTATACAAATGTACCACATTTTATATCTTATACCATATTTTTACTGTACCTTTTCTATGTATACATTTGCTTAGGAACACAAAGACATATCTTATGTATTATAATTGCCTATAGTATTTAGTGAAGTAATATGCTATACCATCCTGAGGTTTGTAGCTCAGGAGCAATAGGCTATACCATAAAGCCTAGGTGTGTAGTAAGCTATCCTTTCTAGGTGTGTATAAATACAGTCTACGATGTTTGTACAATGATGAAATTGTCTAATGATGTATTTTTCAGAATGTATCCCCATCAATAACGTACATATGACTATACATTATAAACTAGGTACTACTTTTTTTGAAATGACTATTTTTTTAATAAAATATGATATATGTCTAAAGAATTGCTGAATCCATATGTCTGGTATCCATAATCTGTTCCTTAAATTAGCTGAACCTAAAAATTCAAATCTTCAAAGTCTTTGAGTAATTTTTATATGAAAAAAGGTCCTATACTTAAAATATTTGGCAGCCAATTCTGTTTTTCTTTTTTCCAAATGACTTTGATTATTCTTTATGTTATTTAGTTAACAATAAAAATTTAGCACTAAAAATAAAATTTATAGATCTTGTGGGCATCTCAGAAAATTCACCTCTAAAAGCAAGGTAAAACAAAACATGATGCTTTAGACATAAAGCCTCTATCTGCTACCAGCCGGAGGATTTAAAAAAATTGTTCTCTAAAAGTGTCTAGAGTCATTTTGAGAGAAATGTTTTATTTTTTTGCTATTGAACAATTTGTCTCCTAAAATCTCTTTACTATCATACAACAAGGACCACATTGAAAATCAGGTCTCTACATCATGTTCTATAGGAAAGTAAAAATGATGAATATAAGTGGTGAGATATAAACATAATTTTTCAGGTGTGTAATTAGTTTCCAAATATTTTCAGTGGGGGTGTGTGTGTTTCTGTGTGTGGTGTGTGTATGTGTATTCTCTCAGGTTAAAGCAGCATTTTTGTTTAGAGAACATAAAAATGAACATTTGCTTTGATCTAATTTTTTGGAAGTGTAAAATGTATTTCAAAAAATTTATTTCCTCTGAAAATAACTATTTGTTGTGTTTGCTTTACTAATTGGTTAAATTCTATAATAAAAATGTAATGCATATGTTACAAAAAACAAGATTTGCCCTCATATTTATTCCATTTCAAATTATGCCATATGTACATTCAAACATAATTATATAATATATATGGAGAGCTATGCTTTTCCACCCACAGTAAAACCTTGCTGATTCTCTAGAATATGTAAAAATAGCATATTAAATTCTGAATTATAAATATATTTAGTGCTAAGTATATATGGCTTGCTTGTGTTTGAAAGTGCTGAGATATTTAAATTTAGATATATAAAATAGAGATGTGTTATAAAACACTCACAGACTATAAGTTTTATTAAAAATATTAAAATCTTTCCTCATTATTGCTCATATCTTCTCATCCTCTCAAATATGTGAGGGGAATCCTAGCATCCCTGAAGAGCTCTGTAGTCACTCTTTTCTGTATGTCAGAAATTACAATAGTAACTGCTGCAATAAAACAGGAATCTCGGCCAGACGTGGTGGCTCACGCCTGTAATCCCAGCACTTTGGCAGGCCGAGGTGGGTGAATCACAAGGTCAGGAGTTCAAGGCCAGACTGGCCAACCTGGTGAAACCCCGTCTCTACTAAAAAATACAAAAATTATCTGCACAGGGTGGCTCATGCCTGCAATCCCAGCTGCTTGGGAGGCTGAGGTAAGAGAATTGCTTGAACTGGGACCAGGAGGCAGAGGTTGCAGTGAGCTGAGATCGAGGTACTGCATTCCAGCCAAGCGAGACTCCACCTCAAATTAAAAAATAAAATAAAATAAAATAAAATAAAAAACAGAAATCTCTGAATGTGACAGGGATGAAAGGATCCTAAGTGGCATGGTCCACGTGGTGGCACTTAATTACTAGACAGGCTAAGCATGATTACTGTAACAGACAGGAGATGCAAAGCTGTGATCAGAATATATTGACTCACAGAGATCTATGGTGTTGGCTAATTGATCATGGCTTTCCTAGGAAAAAAAAATGTGATGGCAGTCTCTTACATTCTTTCTTGATCTGTGTAAGTGAATAGTTCTAGATCTACTGAACAGAAATATAACTTGCCACCAAGACAGACTCACGGACCCTTAATTGTTTCCATTCTTCAGCAGTTTACATACTAAGAATCTCTTGAATAAAGGGGAGGCTGGGTACCCTTGAGGCTGGGTCATATTGAGGGAGGACATAATTTCAATATATATATTTTGATTTCGATAGCTTTTGAGGTACAAGTAGGTCTTGGTTACATGGATGAATTGTATAGTGATTAAGTCTAAGATTTTAGTGCAGTTATAGTGTAGTTTTTTTCCAAAACTCCCACCCTCTCCCTTTCTAAATCTCCAATATCTGTTGTACCACTCCATATACCTTTGCATAGCAAAAGCTTAGCTCCCATTTATAAGTTAGAACATATTTGGTTTTCCATTACTGAGTTACTCCGCTTAGGATAATGGCCTCTAGCTCTATACAAATTGTGCAATAGACATTGTTTTTTTCTTCTTTTATGGTTGAGTAGTACCCCTTATTATATATGTGTACAGGTGTCTTGCTGATATAATGATGATTTTTCCTTTGGGTAGATGATATAACGATGATTTTTCCTTTGGGTAGATACCTAGTAGTAGGATTGCTGAATTGAATGGTAGATCTACTTTAATTTCTTGAGAAATCTTCATACTGTTTTTCATACAGGTTGTACTACTTTACATTCCCAGCAGTGTCTAAGCAGTCCCTTTTAACCACATCCATACCAACATCTATTGCTTTTTTCTTTTTTTGTTTTTGACTTTTTAATCATTGCCATTTTGGCTGCATTAAGGTGATATCTCACTGTGGTTTTAAGTTGAATTGAGGAAGGACATAATTGAATGAATAAGATGCTAGATCCCTTAAAGAAGGGCATAATTATTTTCACATAATTAAGTCCCTGCAAAAATAATGGTTTTAATGATTATCAAGGTTATGCAAAGCAGAACATGATAAATTTAAAACGAAAGCAAATCTAAAACATGTTTACAATATTTAGACCTTTTGGAGAATAATAAGATCATATTTGAAATGACGCACCTATGTAAATCAGGACACATGAAATAATTTAATTCATGAATTACAGCCATTATCTGAATTTTCTCACTTAAATAAAACACTTTTTTTATCTTCAAAATCACAGCAAGAAACAATAGTCCTGATGGTCTTTTAAATTTGACTAGAATTTTGAAAAATTACTCTGCTTTCAGTATGCACTTCCTGGGCCAAAAATGAAAATACTATGAGCACTTTCTATGAATCAGCAGTTGAAAATAACTTCACTACTTTTTGTATAAAGATTTATTTCTTCCACATTTATTCTTCCACATTTATTTCTTCCAAAATAAATGTGGAAGAAATATTTATAAGTCAACTAAGGCCCTTAACATGATTAACCAAGAGAATGAGATACACACCTAGAGAAACTTAGTAAATATGACATAAAAGAATTACAGTAAGTAACATAAAAAATATTTATAAGTGAAAGGTTAATTTATTACATTTTTAAAAAGATTTCAAAGTGCCTACAAAACAAAACCCAACAGTTTTCTGTATGTAGGAAATACATCTAAAGCAAAATGATTGAGAAAAATTTAAAAGAGAGAAATAGAAAATAATTTGACAAACATATGCAAATATTAATATAATAGAAGTCAGTTTTTCTGTATAGAATGTCTCCAAAGGTCTTTATTATTCCCACCTTCATTACTTTTGAAACCATATTAAAGATAAAGCTTTTCTCAGACTGTTCGCTAATTAGCTAAAAAAATTCAACCAAACAATAACAACAACAACAAAAAAAACCCATGACTTGATAAGCGGCTTCCTAAAATAACACTGTGATCCCCTGAAATGTTAATATGAACAACCAGCTGGCAGAAGATGATAAGGATGCAGTAATATTTTTAATTGGTGCTTGTTCTGGACACATATTAGAATAGTTACAATATCAACTACATGAACAATTATTCCAATGTTAACAAAAAACAAATTTCTCTTAATTCATTATAATAAGGTGAAAAGTAAAGAAATTATGTAACCACAATTAAAGGCATCCTATTTAAATGAATATTTATTCTTTAAAATTGGAGAACAGTTACATTTTTTGTGGTGATGGCACTTAATATAATAAATAGGTTTCCTTATAAAAATAATCTTAATGCCAGTTTCAATTTAATAAATAGAATAGATCCAAAGTTACATGCTTGGACAGCTAGCGTGTTTTCTTAGCCTCTATGATTTGATGGAAAACTGATAGAAGACTTGTGTTGTAAAGTTAAATCTCCCACTAATCTAAATTATAATTTTAGAAGATAACTTCATTTTTACTGAGCCCCTATTTTATTACTTATAAAATAAAAAATGTTCAACTAAATGATGTTCAATAGCAATTTTTGTTCTAACATTTTGAAGGGTTTTCACATTTTAGAATGTTTTATTGAAACATAAATGCTCATAATCAGTCATCTTGTGTCACTTTCAGATCTTCCCTCCTTAAACTCACAATATATCACATGTCATATATTTATAAATATATATTTATAAATATATCACATGTCATATATTTATAAATATATCACATGTCATATATTTATATAAGCAAAGTATGTAAATTATACATCTATAACTAAAACAAATTTGCATAACTTAATATTCTTACTAAATCTGGAAGACACTATTCTGTTCATTTCTCATTTGCTTTAGTTTAAGAAATATTACTCTTGACACCAGTTTCTCTTCTGCTGATCCTGCCCATTACCTCCTCACAACGTATTTTTCTACTTTCTCTAATAATGCCTTTATCAAAAAAAAAAAAAAATTACACTTGACCCATTCAATTAATACCACAAGTTACTAAGTTTGAGATCCTCCATTTAACAAAATAACTTTATCTTCATGCAGATCCATAATCCTTTTACTGTGATTAATTTGTGGATACTTGCAGGTTTTATAAGCATCTGTGCATAAAGGTTGAACAATCAAAAAATCTTCTGTAGTTAAAGTATGTAACAAAGTTATTACTACAAATTTGTGATATACATATCATTAAGTAGATAAATAAATGAGAGAAATAGATCATAGCAAGCCTTAACGTATTTTTTACTATTCCATAGTTCCGGTTTTAATACTGAACAAGAAAACAACAATTTAGAAGCTAAAAATATGGATGCTATCTAAAAGAGGGCAGTGTCAATTAGAAGAATCAGTGTTCAGGAATGAATGTCCTCCTTTCCCCACAAATTAAGGAAGAAAGAAAGAAAAGGAAACTGGAGATACCCTAGTGTAAACATCTTGAGAATGTCCATTTAAACAGTGACCCCCAAATAAATAAATAATGTATTTACTCATTTGCTGAGGTGGTATTTATTGAATACTTACTATTGAGTCCTTTATACTTAATATTAGTGGACACTGTTCTAGTCATTGAAGAATGCACTGAACAAGAAAGATGAAAATCTTCTGTAAATATTTTTCATATTGTTATGATGAGCCAGGTAAAACAAGACAGAGAATTATAACAATACACCAAATTTCATCTTCAGTTGAAAGGGGGACTGAATGCCTACCTACGATTCATATGTGCTGGATTTCACCTAAATAAAAAGAGTATTTGTTAGTCAAATAATAAAAGACTCTAAGTTTCAAAACTATTGAAACATTATATTGGTTGGGTCTGTGCTTCTGGAATCTCCAATACCACCCAGAACTCTGGTGATTCCTAGGACACATTGAACTCCATATAAAGTTGTGCTCACTTCTAAGATTTATTACAGTGTAAGGCTATGAAACAGGGTCAGCAGAGGAAGAAGTCCAGGGTCCCTCCTCTTAGAGGACCAGCTAGCATGCTCCGTTCATTGGCAGTGAAAAGTGCAGTAAAATGTACGTAATGGGTCTTCCACAAAGCCCATTAGACACTCAGAGTCTGTGTTAGTTTGCTAGGGTTGCTATAACAAACTGTTGCATGGTGAATGGTTTACACATCAAAAATTTATTTTCTCACAATTTGGGAGGCTATAAATTTGAAATTAAGGTATTGGTAGGTTTTCCCTATGTGTACATCTGTCCTAATTTCCCCTTGTTGTAACACTAGTCATATTGAATCAGAGCCCACCTTAATGACCTCATTTTAACTTTGTTGCCATTTAAAAGACCCTATCTACAAATACTGTCACATCCTGAGGTACTTTGAATTACAATTTCAACATATAAGGTTTGGGGGGCATAATTCATCACATAACGGAGTCCTGCATTTCTATGAGGGCTGATCATGTACACACCTGCTCCTAGCACATATCGGAATTCCAAACTCCTAGAAAGAAGGCAGGTATTTAGCATAAACTGCATTATTTTCACAAACTGTACAGGCACAGTAAACTAGTCTTATCAGTTTGTGAATGCTTCGATTGCTGAATTCCCTGGCGTCAGCCAAGGATGAACTTTGCAAGCAGGTTTTTCATTATTTTTAAAAAATTATTATTATTATACTTTATGTTCTGGGATACATGTGCAGTGTGCAGGTTTGTTACATAGCTATACATGTGCCATGGTGGTTTGCTGCATCCATCAACCTCTCATCTAGCTTTGAAGACCCACAGGTATTAGGTTTTTGTCCTAATGCTGTCTCTCTCCCCTTGCCCCCCACCTCCTGACAGGTCCTGGCGTGTGATGTTCCCCTCCCTGTGTCCATGTGTTCTCATTTTTCAACTCCCACTTTTGAGTGAAAATGCAGTGTCTGGTTTTCTATTCCTGTGTTAGTTTGCCGAGACACATGTACATGTACGTTTATTGCAGCACTATTTACAATGGCAAAGACTTGGAACCAACCCAAATGCCCATCAGTGACAGACTGGATAAAGAAAATGTGGCACGTATACACCATGGAATATTATGCAGCCATAAAAAATGAGTTCATGTCCTTTGCAGCGACATAAATGAAGCAAGTGGGTTTTTCTAAAAAATTGCGGTATTGGGTCTACTGGGTTAAACTTTTGTGCATAGTTAAGCTGTAAAGTACAAAGTTGTATTCAATTTGTGATATATTTTTATGCTAATTGTTGTATATAACATATAAAATGTGTACTGTAATTTTTAAACTTTGTTTATATTTATAAAAAATTAAATATAAAATTTACAGTTGAGTCCCTAAGTAACTTAGTTCATTTTACTCACTACTTTTGGTCTTTTTACTCATAATCTAAACTTACATTTTTAAAAATATCTGAAAATTATCTATGGGCTTTGCTTAAAGTTGACAAAATACAAGTTTCTTTAATGAAAAATAGAGAGTAAAAATTGGGGAAAGGAGAGAGGAATCTCTGAAACAAAAGAAAATTACATACAGAGAAAAAATAGTTTTAGCCATTACCTGAAACACAATTTATGGAAAGGCTCTATCTGATACAGAATGAGAACACTAACTGCAGGTGCATAGCTTCTCAGATCTCCATTTCAGGGAGGATAAATTAGTGTAACTGCTTTGAGGAAAGCATGGCAATACCTCTAAGGAAAAAAGCCTGGAGAAGTGGGTATACTTTTTTAATCCAGCAATCTATGAAAAGGATGCTCGTGGTAAAATATTTGTAATGTAAAAAATTGAACATTCACAAATAGAAGACTAGCTGAATAAATTAGGGTAGTTACAGAATACCACATCCATATGGTTAAAACTAAAACAAATCCTAGTGTGCTTATATGAAATGATCTTCAAAATATATTACTCAGTTAAAAATGTACCAAGTGGAACTCTGAACACTTAATATTTTATAAGATATTTTTGCATGTGTATAATAATACACAAACTACTGTTGTTTGCTTATGAGTTGACAGTATTAGAACCTAGAATTAAAGAGTGAATTATTTTTCTTTTTACTGTGTAGAATTTTGCCTATACTTGTATTCCTTTACCAATATAGAAGGTGACTTTTGTGCCCCTAAGGGCTACCAAATTGATTAAACCAACTGATAGAAGGATGAAGTTTAAGAAAAGCTATCATAGAAATAAATACATCTTGGAATTTAAAATAACAGAAAGGATCAGATTTATCATTCAGACTCATGGACTCAGAGAACTTATCCAGGATCAAACTTTACTAACAATTTCAAGTCACTCGGAATCATGAGGCACAGGTAAGGAAAGGTGAGATCAGAATGTCTATGTTGATTTCAGCTCACTAAGTCCAATCACACAACATCAAAGGCATTTCTGGCCCAACTGAACAGATGAGCTTTCTACGAGGTATGCAGGTACCTCACTTTCATGAAAGAAGACAGATTAGAAAACATTTATATTTTCTACAGAAAGAGTTACGTATATAACATTTTCCAAGGAGCCATTATGCAGAAGTCCATATATTTCTTTTTGCTTACCATAAATTATTCCAGACAATTAAGCACATTCTGCTAAAAGCTTACCATAGGAAAAGACTCCTTTGTTAGAAAAAAAAAAAAACTCTTATTGTTATTGTTGTTTTACTGGTAGATTTATCATTAGTATGTTTATAAGAGGATTAGTTCAACGAACTTGACTTCTTTATTTTCCAGGAGCATCCCCAGGGAAGGGAGAATGTATTGCAAAAATGCAACTTAACTTTTTCCTTTCCAGATGGCATAGATGAGTTTCACAGACATGCTAATCAAATACAATCAAATATATTTACACTAGAACTTAGACTAGAATAAGAAATTAGTATTTAATACATAATGTAGTTGACATATTATTTTTGTTCATCACAGATTACTAAAATAGAGGAAAATAGGCTGGGCGCGTTGGCTTAAGCCTGTAATTCCAGCACTTTGGGAGGCCGAGGCGGGTGGATCACGATGTCGAGAGATCGAGAACATCCTGGTGAACATGGTGAAACCCCGTCTCTACTAAAAATACAAAGCATTAGCTGGGTATGGTGGCACGTGCCTGTAATCCCACCTACTCAGGAGGCTGAGGCAGGAGAATTGCTTGAACCCAGGAGGCAGAGGTTGCAGTGAGCCGAGATTGTGCCATTGCACTCCAGCCTGGGTAACAAGAGCAAAACTCTGTCTCAAAATAAATAAATAAATAAATAAAATAGAGGAAAATAAAGATAAATGTTGATAATAAATTGGCAAATGGGATCATAGTGGATTATTGAAGTGTATAAAATAGTTTAATGATTATATCTTTAACATGTGATATAGAATCAGTCATTTCATAATTTACCTCTCATGCCTCTGCCAGGTTTTATCAGGAACATGGTGCAGAGTACAGATGATGAAGCTCTGCCCATGTGGTGGTTTTAATGTTAGTTTTCTATTTTTTTCTTTTGATTATATACTGGTGAAATCCAACATGAGAAGCAAACATATACATAGTTTTTAAGACTTAAGATGTAAAAAATAATTTTACTTTAAAAACTGATGAGGAGAAAAAAGAAGTGTTTGTTGGTTAAGAATGATCCCTTGTAACAGAGCCCATTTCAAAGCTTTGTGATTATAGGCAAATTATTTAATTTCTTCAAGCCCAATGTTTCTCTTTGAAAAATAGAGATTATAATAACTGTGTCATAGTGTTAATGAAAGGATCTCATACTTTGTCAGCTGACTACAACAATCAATGATATATTGTAACCATAGTTGCTCATTGCTATAAAATAAATTGTTCTAAAACCTAGCCACTGAAATCACAAACATTTAGTATCTCACAGTTTTTGCATCTTAGGACTCTAGACACAGCCCAGCTGTGTGCATCTGGCTCAAAGTCAGTTAAAAGACTCTGAGCAAACTGTTGGTCAGAGCTGAGGTCTCATCTGAAGGCTGAACTAAGAGAGAATTTGATTCCTAGCCCCATCAAATGGGTGTAGGCAGAATTCAGTTCCTCAACGGCTGCTGGACAAAAGGCTCATGTTTGTCCTGGTTATAGGCTAGAGGCTTCTCCCAGTTCCTTGCCATATGGACTTCTCCATAGAGAGCTCACAACCTGGCAGCTGGCTGCATTTGTAGTAAGTAAATGAGAGAGTAGAATAAGATGGGCAAGATGAAAGGGACATTTTGAAAGTCATCACTTTTGCCATATTAGATTTGTTAAAAGCAAGTCACTAGGCCAAGTTCACTTTTAAGTGTTGGAGGTTACATAAGAGTATAAATATCACAAAGCAGGAATAATTTGGAACCATTATGAGGGCTGACTAACTACAATAGAATTACTGAGGAATAAGTGGGAGATATTATTATTTGCATTAACATAGTTTTACTGCAAATTGATTATATAACAGTAAATTGTTTACTCTTCACTCATATATAAAGTTAATAAACAGAAAGACTTTTGTTTCTATAACATTTTTGGTAATATGACAAACTTTAGAAACAAACAACAGCCATTTGATTAATAAAACAAAAATACGCATTTTGCTGGTTAATATTTTCCAGCTATTTTTCAAACCCTTTCTCCCCAAACACCCAACACATATGACAGTGACTGAGATTGTAAGAGCAATTTATTCCAATAATTATAGTGAAAAAAAGCTATAAAAAACAGAAAATCCAGCCCCACAATGTCTTTCTGTGATTTTAAGCTGGATAACATGGTACAATGATCAGGACTACGCAGAGATGGGCAGACTGATCACCATTAATCGTTGTCCCTATTGAGGCTGCCCCATCAATGATATTATAAGATATGATAATTTTAGATATGAGGAAACAAGTCATGAGTTGAAATAAATAGGATTTAAACACAGGTAATCTTACACCTGAGTCTGTACTATTAAAATTGTACTGTATAATCCTAATGTCTCTTACTAATTTTCTCCACTTATGATGTGTTATATGCCTAGCTACCTTACATTTTAAGTTTAAACTTAAAATGCATTTAACATTACTTTTTATTTTATATTTCACTTGAATTGTGTGTGTGTGTGTGTGCATGCCTGTGTGCGTGCGTTCGTAGAGAGACAGAAAGAAAGAGTATATATGAGTAAGTTGGCCAACCAATATTTAATTTTGGCCCTTTATTTAAGGTCTGAACTACTCAACAAATGAGAAACCTGAGTTTGGTATCAGTTTTTCAACACCACTAACATAAATATATTACAAAGCAATGCAAACTATAATGTAAAGTATTTTAAAGAGTGAGATATTGGCAAAGATATATTATCTATTTATTTATCAGGCATTTTTTTAGACTTCACATTGTAATCATTACCATACATTTCTGGAAAAAATTGTTTGAAAACCTTTGAAACTTTCTGTCATTTTAAAATGTTAATGTCAATTCCTCAAGTTTCTTAGTTTCAGTCTATGACAAGTAATTCTATTACATTACAATATACTAGCTACTTTTACTAGCAATTTTAGATATGTTTTATGTGCAGATTGTCTTTTTGACTGTTAAATGAATTATGATCACTGCAATGTAATATCAAAAACATTTTATTATGTCTATTTTCTGATGAATTCATTAATATTAATGATTTTAAACTGTCAGGTTAAATTATTAAACCTGGACAATATAAGATTAAGAAGACAAGACAAGTAATTTTAAACAATTTTAAACAAAGTTTTACTTTTTATTTTTAATTTTAAAATACCTTTAAAATTTTAAAATATCTCATAAAGTTATTATGAGATATCAGTCAACCAAATATTAACTGAAGGTGGCATTATTAAGAATATATGTCAAATATTAGAAGAAAGCAAAAATAATCAAATTAATCACTAAGTATTTAAGAAACTAAGAAAGTATGTATAACTAAATACAAATTAAAATAAATAGAAAAGATTATGGCTAGATTGAATCCACATAAGTGTTCATTAATTAAATATTGTGTTTAAAGAGTATAACTTAAATTGAAATGTTTTTTCTAAGTTAAAACCATCGTTTTTATTTTTAGATTCAGAAATTAACTCAGCTTAATGGAATAGACAAAAATGGGGATCTGTGATGTTTAATTCTACATATCATTGTGACTGAGATCCAGCACCCAGATATTTGGCCTAACATTCAGAATGTTTCTATGAGGGTGTTTTCTGGATGAAATTAACATTTAAAACAGTGGACATTGAGTCAAGTAGTTTGCCCTCCATAATATGAGTGGGTCTCATCCAGTCAGTTGTAGGTCTTAATGTGACAAGTACCAATTTCTCCCAAGCAAGAAGAAATTCTGCCAACAGACTGCCGTTGGATTCAAACAGCAAGTATTTCTCAGCTTGCTGGGCAACTGGTATATGTAGAGACCTCTCTATACATATAGAGAGAGGAAGACACACACACGTACACACACATAAACACACACACACACACACACACACACACACACATCTTCTGTTGGTTCTGTTTTTCTTGATAGTCTTGACCAACACAGGATCCTAAAGATCTTATATTTTATTTCTCAATAAAATATTGAGAATAGGCCGGGCGCGGTGGCTCAAGCCTGTAATCCCAGCACTTTGGGAGGCCGAGGCGGGTGGATCACGAGGTCGAGAGATCGAGACCACCCTGGTCAACATGGTGAAACCCCGTCTCTACTAAAAATACAAAAAACTAGCTGGGCATGGTGGCACGTGCCTGTAATCCCAGCTACTCAGGAGGCTGAGGCAGGAGAATTGCCTGAACCCAGGAGGCGGAGGTTGCGGTGAGCCGAGATCGCGCCATTGCACTCCAGCCTGGGTAACAAGAGCGAAACTCCGTCTCAAAAAAAAAAAAAAAAAAAAAAAAAAAAAAAAAAAAAAAAAAGAGAATAGACATAGGAGGTGGTAAAATTCAAACATTTAAATCTTCTGCTTATATAGTTACATTAAGAAATAGTAAACAAAAATGAAGCAAAGCTGGGAGTAAATTGGTTATTATATATAAGCCAGGACTTTGGATTGTAAATAATAGGAAACAATCCTGGCTAACCTAGACAGAAAAGATCTGGGAAAGCTCAGAGACTATATAAGAAGGTTTGATATCCAAGTTGAGGAAAATGGAACAGAAACAAGGAGAGTAAACACAGTATCAAACCACAGATGTAGTTGGATTAAAATGTTGTGGCTTGTGCTGTGACATTGTGCAGACATTAAGCCTGACTTCATGGTCCTTAACTGTACAAGAAACTTTGAATTAATTCCTTTTTAGAATACAAAGTCACATGCCCTTGACCATGTTCCATGACATGACAAATGAAAATATGGCAACAAGTGAGATTGAACACCTACCAACATTTATATATGTGGAATGTTCTCCAAATAAAGTGATTGTTAGCTTAAGAATTAAAAACTCTACAAGGATTATCACAAGTAAAACTGAGTTTTATTTCCTCTCAAGACAGGGTAACAGGGAGAAGACATGCCCTGAAACACGTAAAAAACAAACAAAATATATGAAGCAAAAATTTTCAAGACAGTTGGAAGGGTCGATGATCTCTGTAAAACAATAAACAAAACAGGCAAGGCATACTGATAAAACTTGAAAGAACTTTCAAACCACAGCACAGGGAGGGAGGATCCAGATGGAGCTCATCTGACTCCCTGAGTTCAGGAAACAGAACTCAGAGCCCAGAAAGGCAGATGTGGCTAGTGTATGGGAAAGAAAAGTAGAGAGAGGAGAGCTGCATAGAACATGAACTTAAGAACCCTCAGGATGTGTAGAGAACTATCTTTGAGTATTTCCTGCCTATTTGTCAGAACTCTGAGAAAACTACCATATGCCATGGAAAAAATCACTCAAAAGGGATAGTGCTGGGCTTTCACAAACAACTGTAAACATTATGTGTTCCCACCAGCTAAGCTGGAAAAAATTCTGATAGATGAGTCATTGGGTGTGCAGAATAAATCAATAATTAATCCTATACTGAGGTCTCTTCTGGTCTTCTCTAACAGATCTCAAAAGTAAGACCTCAAAGGAGCAAATTTTCTCCTAATAACTTTAGAAGAAGCTGATTCCAGCTATTAGTCTTCGAGTTGGCCAGCTGAAGTTCCTAATATTATAGAACAGATACCAACTGTCTCCTTTATGCCTCATCTGAATCTCCAAACCCAATGAGAAACCACTAGATACAATAAGCAATTAATGTTGTTTTAATCCTAAAGTTTTGGAGAAATTGATTTTTCACCTATAGATTATTAACCCAACTTTTTAGTTTTTTAGTTCATAGGTCTTTCAATTCATACAGGCAGTATCCAATTAGCTGTCCATGGACATAATTGTAGATTATAAAACACTACATTTTAAGCCTAATCACATGACTGAATGAGGCTTTTGGTTCTCTTAGGAGAGGTAAGTGTTTTGAATATGGGAGCATTGTGAATCATTGAGATCAGAAAGTGATCTTTGGTAGATTTTTGAGGCAATGAGCCCTATGAATGGGAGCCTTAGTGTACACATACCCTTATGTAGTTTCCTTCCACGTTAGACAATAGCAAATGT
Source organism: Saimiri boliviensis (assembly GCF_048565385.1). Lineage (NCBI taxonomy): Eukaryota > Metazoa > Chordata > Mammalia > Primates > Cebidae > Saimiri > Saimiri boliviensis. Next base: position 54,519,898 of record NC_133453.1, on the reverse strand, counting down.
TATGCTACCAAATACTTGAGAAGCACATAAGCACATTAATATTTACTCCCTCTTGATGCTGGGAGTCTTGAGACTAAAACGTAAAACCATATTGCCTAATCTTCTGGAGAATAAACACAGGTAGATGGTGGTCCTGCATCTCAATCATTCCATTGATTTTGTTGTTGTTGTTTTGAGAGACCAGACGTGAGTGAAGCCATCCTAGATGATCCAGCCCTACTTAAGCAAGAGCAAACCGAAACAATACCAAGGAACCCAGAGAACTGTGAGAAATAATAAATAATTGTTTAAAGTCACTAAATTTGGGAAATTATTATATAGACATACAGTAAAGTCTCTGAAAAGACCCCAATGTTCATAAAACCCCAGACACATATTCTTCTAACTTTTCCAAGAATATAACAAATTCTGCTTTACATATAAATATCATAGATATGTTATCTACACCATAGACTTTTTCTTTTCCATTCACTTTCTTTATAAAAGGAACTCACCTATTTGATATGGATTTTTCTTTTTTTTTTTTTTCCAGAATTCATTTTTCTGGCTTACCTGTTTTCTCTGGAAATTCAAGCTTGTCATCCACCATTGTCAGGTTCCCACAGCAATGATTCCCTCCAACTCTGTTCTTTTAAAAGTAGGCAAGATAAGGAAGAGCTCAAAGTTTTGAAAGTTTTCTTCTTAAATGTTTCTCAAATTCACTCTCTGCATGTCTAAAAATCATGAAGTCTCCCAGACCTTTACTCTCATCCCCACAAATCTGCCTTCCAAATTGTTGCCAGAGTGTTCTTCTAGAATAAGAATTTGCTTAAAATTTTTCAGTGGGTCCTCATTCATGTCTGACTGAGTCAGGAAACAAAATTTAACTTAGCGCTCACTAAGTGCTTGCTCAGCACTATGCTAGGTGCTATGCATACAAGCCAACCCTTGCACTAAAGGAATTTACATTCTAGTAGAGAGAGACGGAAAAGTAAACAGATATTCTTACTGTAATGTGACAATGTTAAGATGGAGGGAAGCACAGAGGGAGAGAATTTGTCAAAAGCTTATAACACTTGAGCTGTTTTAAAGGCTGATTAAAATTAGCCAAGCAGTGAAGTGCAAGGGGCTGTCAAGCAGAAGGGGCAGCATAAACAGAGACCCAGAATCATGCATGAATAAGCAGGCCCCACATAGAGAGCCAACCACAAACAGTTATGTGTCATTTGAGGTTCAATTCTGAGAGGTGGTATTGGGGAGTTATGTCTCAGAAATGGAAAAAAAGGGGCTGTGAGAAGCAGTATAATAGTACCCCAAGGACGTCTATATCCTGGTTTCCAAGACTTATGAGTATGTGAATATTTCATAGCAAGGAGGAATTAAGATTGCTGATGGAATTAAGGTTGCTAATCAGCTGATCTTAAGATGGATAAATTAGTTTGGATAACCTAGATCGACCCAATGTAATCACAAATATTCTTTAATTGTAGAAGGGAAGGAGGAAGAGGCCTGAGTCAGAGAGATTCGAAGATGCCACATTACTAAATTTAAAGTGTGAGGAAGAGGGAACTTCTAGAAACTGGAAAGGGCAAGAACATAGGTTGTGACCCAGAGCTTACAGACAGAATACAGCACTTTCCATACACTGGTTTCAGCTCACTGAGATTCTCTTTCGGCTACTAACCTCCATCACTGTTAAGATAATATATTTGTGGTAATTTATGGTAAGTCGCTACATTTGTGATAATTTGTTAGCAATAAGAAACTAATTCAGAAATCAAGTAACAGAGGCTATTACACACTTTGCACTGGGGGCAGTTGGGAGTTTAAAAGGGGAAGAAAAAGAAAATAGTTTGACACCAAAGATCAAATTGATAAAAGATGGATCGTTAGGGTAGATGATGGAAGGGAGATGTTATAAGCCTGTAGCAATGGTGCAAACAAACAAAATACGATTAGCTGCTTAACCAGGGGAATAGAGTAGGAATAGGTAGAATGGGACCAATTAATTTTAGTGATAAGATTACTGGGACTTAGGGACCAACGGAACATGAGAGATAAGAGGAAAAAGAAGTATCTAGAAGCATTCCTCAGTTTCTAGCTTGGGTAGATGGTGGTATTGTCAATGAGATGGGAAATGCAGGAAGAAGCCTTTGTTTTTTCCTGTTTTGATGAAGGGTGTGTGTGTGTTGAGATTTGAGTAGATTCAATTTGAGTTTGTGGGACATCCATATGGAAGCTGGGAATAGATTATATCCCAAGCTTAGATTTCAAATTTAAGAGTATTAAGCACATGTGTGGAATTAAAACAGAGCAGAGTGTACTGATTAAAAAAATAGCCTCAAGGACCACCATTTAATAGCAATTGTTATTCTTCCTCAATCTTTGAAAAATCAAGGGTAATCATTGATAAGACTATTGCAATAAATAAATGTTTAAAGGGTGTTTAGCATAGTATCTGGAGGTTAGTACATTCTCAAGAAATAGTGTTATTACTAGTGGTGCCAGAAATAAAGATGAAGTTTCAACTGTGGTCCTCTCAGATCAGGCCTCTAGGACCAGGCATTCACAGAAAGAATACATGAAGTTAGTCCAAACACCTAGTGGGTCTAGTTCGCTTTTTACAGGCCGGGGCCATATTTCCCTCACGGCTGTGTCCTATCCAGTGCCTAGCTCACTGACTGGCCCAAAAGGGTCAAGCACTTTATGCATTTCAGCTGGAGGGTTGGGGAGACAGAGGGAAATAGGATCGAGCAGCAGGAGCAGAGAGGAGGCAGTGGGAGAACAGTAAAGAGCGCTGGAAAGGAGAAGGAAGCCTAGGGGACCGAGGAGGCAGGAGGAAGGCAATGAGCCCCTTAGGAAGCCAAACCGTCTGCCTTGCGGACCTGGCGTGGGAAGAAGTTGTGGGAGCCTGGGCATGGGGTGTGGCCTCTCCGAGGGAAGATGTAGAATGGGCAAAAACAATCACTCGGGAATTTTTACAGAACCGAACAGGGCTCCGTGGAGGCCAGGAGAAATTAGTCAGCTACCGACCAAAATAGCTTGTACGTTTTCGTTAGGATTGGCTGAGGGGTGATGGTTTCAGAGAGGGAAGAAGTTTCCACTGCGGTCCTCTCAGATCAGGCCTCTAGGACCGATTTCTCCAACTCTGCGGGTGATCGCTGGCCCAGCGCGAGCCACGCCCCTCCCCCAGGAGGCCACGCCCCGCCCCCAGGAGGCCACGCCCTTCCCCCCCCAGGAGGCCACCGCCCTTCGGGGGCCGCTAGCGTTCGGAGTCTGGAACGCTGGGAGTAGAGGCCGCGGTCGTGAGGAGAGCGGAGGGGCCCGTGCCGACCATGGAGCTGTACCTCGGCGCCTGCTCCAAGCCTGCCCACGCCGCCTTCACCAAGACGGTGGCCAGCGTCCTGGCCGCGGACACGCAGCAGTGCGGAGACGTGAGTGGCCGCAAGCCGGGCGGCGTTTTCCTCTGGCGGCCGCAGGCATGGTGGGGAGCGGAGCAGGGAGTGGGGCAGGGAGCGCCACTGCAGCAAGGCTCGCGAGGCCCCCAAGGCCCGCTTCAGAAGGCCGCCCTCTAGCGGCGCCCGGGGGCGGGGACGGCGGCGGGGCTCGCACGGTACCGGCCGCAACCGGCAGGCGCGGGACGCCGGGGGAGCTGGTGACCCGGGAAGCGGGAGGACTTCCGGAGGCCCTGAACCCTGCCTGACCGTGTGATTCTTCCGCGTCTTTGGTCGGAGTGGAAGTAGAGTGGTCTAAACGAAACGAATACTGCCTACGAGGAAAGACAAAACTCTCCACTGTGTCTGACAGGGCGTGCACAAAACCCGCTTCGTCGGGGTGGGGCCGGCTCAGCTACTGGACCTACCTCTCGGGGTCAAGCTGCCTGTGATCCCCGGAAGCAACGCTGTGTTCTACACGACGAATTTCGGCGAAAAGGTGAACCGGTTCTTACCGTTTTCTTTCCTTTACCCTTTACTACTTTCTGTTCAATTCAGAGGCTGCATCATACAACATCCATTCAAGGAATTTGCATCAACATTCACAGGGAAAAAAAAAAAAAAATCTGACCGAAGGTAGTTTAGAATGCATATGAAGCATTTTCATCTAATATGGTTTGGACGTAATCATAGGCCAGAACGTTTAAATTCTTAGTCCTTAAATTACAACTCATGGTACCATATTAATATTCCTTATAATAAAACTTCATATATACTTACACAGTAAGTTTTGATGTACCTAGAAACGTGTTTGGGAGGTGAAAGACTATTAGTGCTAGCTGCCATTTAATTATGTGTTATGATTTTGACTGACTATCTTGGACCAAACTCTCTTCACAGGACACACTATTTTGTTTTGAGTTGAATACTGTTTTACACACATAAATTAAAAAAAAAAAAAAAAAAAGAACTAACACAGTGGGAGTTAAAATGAGTTAGTATGTTAGCACTTTAACCTCATTTCAATGAAGGAAAGACCTGCCTCAATGAGGAATAGACTCCATAATGTGCCCCAGCCTTTTCATCCGTTATTGTCTCCAACCAGAGGCTCAGTTTCTTCCAGTTGATGTCTTTCACACCTACACATGAATACCAGGCTAATACTTCTGTGTTTTGTCAACTTTGGCCCCGAACCTGGCATACTCTGTCTTCTTCTCCCCAGTCTAGGAATCTGAGCTATCTTTTAAGAAACCCTGATCTGTTATAGCCGCTCCCCCAGCAATTAATTGATCTTTGCTTTGGATTCACGTTGACCTGGATTTGTACGATCCCTTATACAAACCATGCTTAATCATACTGGATTATAGTGTGTACTTCCCTTAAGCCTTTTCATGTTAGTCCTCAACACCAAACCTACCCCCATACCTCCTCAGCCTTTGACTAAGTAGTAAATGCTGAAGGAGGTTTAGTACATTCTTACTGACTGGTTGCTTTTATCGATTTTGCAGAAAGTTATACAAGAAAGAATTCTAAGTGACCCACTTACCATTCTAATGTCTATGATGTCATCAGAAATGAGTAGAATCCCTTGGTATTTGATACTTGCCTAATGCCTTATACAGTTCAGGCTGTTATAACAATGTACAATAGATTGGTGGCTTAGAAATAACGTAAACATATTTATCATTGTTCTGGAGCTGGAAGTCCAAGACCAGGACACCAGCATGGTCAGACTCTGGTGAGGGCCCTTTGCAGTCTTTTCATTACCTCTCAGCATGGTAGAAAGAAGGCTAGAGCATTCCCTGTGGTCTTTATAGGAACATTATCCCTCTTGATGTGGACTCCACCATCATGACTTAATTATCCCCCAAGGCCCCAGCTCCTAATGCCATCACATTGAAGGTTCGGATTGCATATGAATTTTAGGGGCATACAGTCAATCTAACATACTAAATAAACATGATTTCTTAAAGCAAGTTTTGTTTCTGGGAAAAGTATAATTGCCCTTTAAAAAAAAAACTGATCTGCTCTATTACTATAGAGCAAGTGAACTACCATCTTCAAACAATTTGAGTCACATCCACACAAACTTTGCAAAAACATGCTTGAAACTTATTCCATTACAGGAGATATAATTCCTCTTTAGTGTATAAACTTAGAACGCCGTCTTTGGTCTCCTCCGTCAAATATATTCTTTTTACTCTATTGCCATCTTCTCTGTCTACCATTAAGTAGACTTGTTGACTACTTTTCAAAAAGATGTTCTATTTTTATTACATTATTTATCCCCAAATTTGTTTAATGATAGTCACCATACTAGTTTTTCTGAATAATTTTCTCTTTCAGAGTACCCTTCTTCATGAAGTCATGCTTTATATTTACATTTTAAGGGAAACCAGATATATTAATTGGCAATAGAAAGTTTACTCGGCTCAAATGGGTGGATTTGTTTAAATGTGTTCTTAGTTTACAGGTCAGTAGCACTCAGGTTTGGTATTGAGAAACATATGCCTGTCACGGCTAAAAGTTAACATTTTATAAAAGTTTACAGCTCAATGTCAATATCTGAAATAAATATTCAGTTCACTCCTTGACTTATTGTTATTGATTATTTCCCTTCCAGAAAAGATCTGGGCTTCATTTGTGAACTCACTGAATTCAAGGCTTTCTCCTGTAGGAGTCCTTTCTTTGCCTTCTCAGGAAAGCACTGGTAATCAGGGAATCTAGCTTTCTGGTTAGGCTCCTTGGAAGCGATTAAAGTTTAATGTTACACAAGAGGTCAGAAACTTAAATAAGCTTTTAAATGCAAAGGAAGAGCTCGTATCCTATTACATTCCTCTCATCTACCTTTTACCCATATACAAAGCATCCTCCTACTTATCTTTCTGGAGTTCTTTTAAGGGTCCAACCTAGCTAGATGCCATAGTGTTTAGGATCTGGACTGCAACTGTGGCTACAGCCAAACTGAAAACAGAGGTCACAAATTGGTGCCTCTAGACATGTCTGGATTGGTGCTTAGTGTTGTTGTGGTAGTATAAATTGAACTTCGTACCTGCAAGGGCAGATGCTCTCTGGTTTGCCATATTACCCGCATACTCCAATTATCTGTCCCCTGAGTCATTTCCTGATTTGACATTATTTTGAACTATTATAAAACATATTTTGTTCTGGCCCAGCAAACTTAAAACAGAAAGAAAGGATGTAAAAAGTAACATTAGCACAGCTTCCTACTCTCATTCTCTACTTTTTCCATTTCAGAAGTCCTCCAATAAGCCATTATCAGCGTCCTGCTATTGAAAAACTGAGAACTCACACCAAAAAAACCTCACTTTGCTAATATTTTAATTTATGGTGAGATTGAATAACTCAGCTGTTTTCTCTAATGCAGCAGATATAGAAACGTAACTAATAACTGATTATCTTTTTCTCCTTTTATATCTCAATGGCTGTTGCCTAAAGGTGTATTTGGTCTTCACACAAATGAATAAACTTCAGTTTTAAAATTAGTTCTTCAGTGTGTTGAACTGCATAATATAGACCTCAGGTATTCGTCTTACTCTAGCACTCAGAGACTGTTCATTTCATGCATTAAAAGCCCCAAGATGCAATGACTCTAACTCAAAATCTTTAATATCCAAGTTTTACTTTTACGATTTATTAAGGTTATTTTTGTAAATTTTGATGAACATTTTCTGTTATTTTTGTTCATTTTAAGATGATTGAAATAAAATTATAATTATTATTATCCCTTTATCTTTTGAATAGAATATTCTGATTTGAGAGAGGGAGGAGGAAAAGAAAGAATCCTATCATTGGCTTTATACCTTAATACAAACTATAATCTATTCCCTTTCTTTTCCTCTTCTTTTTTCTTATTTAACTGAGAGCCAGGGTCTGAAGAGGATTAGAGGAGAAACTGATTGAGGGAAGGTGAGTCTTTGGGATAACTCATGCAGGTGAGGAAAAAGGAAGGGAAAGGCAGGAAAGCACACCCAACCCCAGTTTTTCTGTAGCTGTTTTTCTCCACTTCAGATTCGTCTTCCACATTATTTTCAATGAACATCCTAATCATCGTGATAGGTTATTTAAAGTAAAAATGCATTAATTTTACGTATTTTTGACTCTGTGTTTGCAGCTTTTTCGACCTTCTTATGGTTTTAACCTGACTGATCCTTATTGTCGACTTTTGGAAAACCAATATAAAAGCCTCCATGATCCACATTTAAAAGCATACTATAAGCGCAAAGATATTCTGAAGAGACTAAAGAAAGGTGGCTATGTCACCAGCAATAATAAAGTGGGTTGAAGATTACTTCTTTTTTTAATCAATGAAACCCTTTAAAACTTGATATAAACTTGTTTCTACACCTCACTCAGGAGGTGGGGGGGAGCTGTGTCACTTTGAACCTGGTCATGAGACAATACTTAATAGGCAGTTCTATAAATTTCTCAGCATTTGGATCAAGAGAAATCAGACAACAGTTGTTGCTAAATAAAACTACTCTTCCTTCATTTTTTTTCTTGGTAATATAAAAAATTATTGAAAAATAATTTAACAATACAAAGATATATTAATTTTACTATGTGTATTACAGCCTTCTTTGTCTTTAATGGCATTATATAGTGTATATAATTATACAATGTATAATTGTCAAGGATTCTGTTCCACATACTTTTAAAAACTTGAGATGAAATAGAAACCTACAAATTTCAGTCTGTTAGAACCTTGATAGAGTACTTTTTAATTGGAGTCAAACAATGTTATTACATGTAAAATTATAATCCAATTACAGCTAATTTAAATTATTACTGTGATAACTCTAAATGTGTTGACTAAACTTCTTTTATGATATTAATCATATTAATAAAGTGATATATATACATTTTTTAGAGACAAGTTCTCACTTTGTTACCTACACAGGAGTGCAATGGCGTGATCATGGCTCATGGCAGCTTTGACCTCCTGGGCTCAAGCTGTGTTCCTGCCTCAGCCTCCTAAGTAGCTGGGACCACAGGCACATGCCTCCCCTGCTGGTTTTTGTTTTTAGAGATGGGGTCTTGCTGTGTTGTCCAGGCTTATCTCAAACTCCTGGCCTCAAGAGATCCTCTTGCCTCAGCCTAACTTGTATTTTTGGATAGAAATTTCTTGCTGATTAACAAATGCAGAGAGATACTACTCTACAACGTTGTTAGCAGTTTATTACTCTTTATGCCAAAATGTCATTAAATTGTAGGTCACTGCTATTTTTTTTGGAAAGTGATTTTTAAATCATTAAAATAATTTAAAAATATATATTTAAAATATTTATATAATGTTAACATATTTAATATTTTTTAAATATTGATATGTTTTTCTTTTTGTTTGTAGGTTGTATGTACTTTGAGAGAATTGAATAAGTACAGGCAATATCTTACCAGTTTAAAATTAGACTTTGAAAGAAACTATATAAGAGAACAAGTAAGTTAAACACTTAAATTTGGTTTGTTTACATAGAGTTTGTAAGAAATCCTTACTTACATGTAGAGTATTTTTTAATCATATTTCACCCTTAATTATTGACAAAGTAATTGCATATTTTTTTCAATTGAAAATTTAGAGTAGGAATAAACATTTGGATGCTGCTATGTTTGGCCAAGAATGGAAAAAGGACTGGGTCATCTATCAACACACTAGTAGTAGCTGGCATAATTTAGTAATTAAATTGCTAGTCAGATGTGTTGTTTTCCCCTGAGCTAAGGCCAATAAGAAACATCTCTTGTGGCAGATAGATTCTTAAGTGAAACCGAAAACAATTTGAGCCATAGGAAAAGAACAGTAAATACCTGTAATGTTCTAAGGTGATTTAAGAATATGTACATTCCGTCTTTGTGCTCATACAGGTGCATCTATATTCATCCAGTAAAAATGTTGTTCTTAAATGTGAAGTGGAATGATTGAGTGTAGTGAGCTGTTATGGAGAGTGACTTCCTTTTGATTTTTGACTCAAAGATATGTGTGTGTGTGTGTGTGTGTGTGTGTGTGTGTGTGTGTGTGTGTGTGTATTCAGATGTTAGGGTCAAGAGGTCTGTATCAAAATGAGAAAGATGTGTATATGTGTATTTGCAAAGCTATGTTCTAAAAGTAAGAGGGCTGAATAAAAATGAGAAGGACTTCTGTATACTTCTAAGTATTCTATATTTTCCCCACTTCTTTCTGTGCCCAGTGTTTCTTCTCTACTTCCTGCATATTTTTATTTAACTTACTTAGAATACATTGACAAATAAATGGAAATTTTACCTTTTATTTTTAGAAAGATAAAGCTTAGTTTTGTTTTACTTGTCTGTGTCTTTAACGGATTCAAAATAGATGTAAATGCAATTAAACAGAATTAAGCATTTATAAAATATAGGAATTTATATGATTTTATTTCTGGGAAATATAAAAAACATTATATATATATATGTATGTAATATACACATTTCTTAAATAGAAAATACTTGCAAAACAACTACATAATGTACCGGAAAACAATCAAATCCCTCAATATTGTGATGTTGCCCAAGTCCAGAACTGGTTGTTAAAGGAGGGCACTGAATCTATCAAGGACCAGGAGCGGTTAATGAGGCATAGGTAAGATAAAAGTTGATGCTTATTTTATGTGTATGTTGTGGACCCAAATAAGTTGGAAAATACTAGAAACAATTGAACAATTTTTTGTAAGACCTAGACACCATTCTCCTAAATTTTTCAGAGTAGAGAAGGAAGCAAAACCAAGAGGTGGAAGAATTTACTACCAGAGGAATTATGGTTGCTGAAAGCCCCAGGCAAAGGAAAAATTAGATCCAAAATTTTTCTATAGTAGAATAGGGAGAGAAAGTATCTTTAGCACATGCTTCAAACAATAACAGCTTTTTATGATTTCATCTTTAAAATTGACAGCATTGTTTGAGGAAGTTGGTGCAAAGTCAAAAAAAGATTTGGTATAACTGATGCCAATATATAAATATGTATTGTCTATAAAAAAAGAGCATAAGCTCATTTAGATATGACCTAGTCGTAGTCAATTATGGCCATTCCATGAACAAGCCCATTTCTTAGGAAGAAAAGGATATTATAGTTCTTTTTCCTGCCCTAGGGATGGAGTAAGGAATTTGGCTACATTACCTGACTTCTATATTCATTCCATGGTTTCATTACGTGGTATTGTTGCCATAATACTTATTGATGTACCAGAGATGCAGACTACAAATGGGAGGTTTGTTCAAGGACTTATAAATTATAATGAACCCAATGCCCACTTTTTCTTAGAGAATTCATTTTCTTTTTCTGCTTTTGAAGTTACCGTTTCGACTATTTCAGCCATATTTGCACGCACATCTTCTTAAACCTACTTATTTATGAATGCTTACTGTGAAATATGTTTTGAATAATTTTGGTCTACTTTTTACCATCATCTTTGCCATCATATCAGATAATTGGGTATTGGGAAGACCTTATAATGAGTAAAACACTCTGAGTTGGTGGGTTAGGCTGTTTTTTTTTTTCTTGAAGTCAATAAATCTTTCATATATATATATATATATATATATATGCATTTATGTATTTTTTTATTGCACTTTAGGTTCTGGGGTACATGTGCGGAACATGCAGGATTGTTGCATAGGTACCTACATAGCAATGTGGTTTGCTGCTTCCATCCCCCTGTCACCTATATTTGGCATTTCCCCCCATATTATCCCTCCCTAACCTCCCTACACCTTGCTGTCCTTCCCCTAGTCCCCCGCAACACACCCCAGTTTGTGATGCTCCCTTCCCTGTGTCCATGTCTTCTCATTGTTCAACACCCACCTATGAGTGAGAACACGCGGTGTTTGATTTTCTGTTCTTGTGTTGGTTTGCTGAGAATGATGGTTTCCAGGTTCAACCATGTCCCTGCAAAGGTCACAGACTTATCGTTTTTTATGGCTGCATAGTATTCCATGGTGTATATGTGCCACATTTTCCTTGTGCAGTCTCTCATCAGTGGGCATTTGGGTTGGTTCCAGGTCTTTGCTATTGTAAACAGTGTTGCAATGAACATGCGTGTGCATGTGTCTTTAAGTAGAATGATTTATAATCCTTTGGATATATACACAGTAATGGGATTGCTGGGTCAAATAGAATTTCTATTTCTAGGTTCTTGAGGAATTGCCACTCTGTCTTCCACAATGGTTGAATTAATTTACATTCCCACCAATGGTGTAAAAGTGTTCCTATTTCTCCACATCCTCTGCAGCATCTGTTATCTCCAGATTTTTTAATGATCGCAAAAATTTTTTACCATTCCGTTGGTTGCCAGTTCACTCTAATGATTGTTTCTTTTGCTGCACAGAAGCTCTGGAGTTTAATTAGATAGCATTTGTCTATTTTGGCTTTTGTTCCCAATGCTTTTGGTGTTTTAGTCATGAAGTCTTTTCTTTTGCCTATGTCCTGAATGGTTTTGCGTTGATCATTTTCTAGGGTTTTTATGGTATTAGGCCTTATGTTTAAGTCTTTAATCTATCTGGAGTTAATTTTAGTGTAAGGTGTCAGGAAGGAGTCCAGTTTCTGCTTTCTGCACATAGCTAGCCAGTTTTCCCAACATCACTTATTACACAGGGAATCCTTTTCCCATTGTTTCTTTTTGTCAGGTTTGTCAAAGATCAGATGGTTGTAGATGTGTGGCATTGCCTCCGAGGCCTCTGTTCTGTTCCATTGGTCTATGTCTCTGTTTTGGTACCGGTACTATGCTGTTTTGATTTTTTTTTTTTTTCGGCCTCCCTATCTCCTCTATTTCTTTACCACTTTCGGTTACAAGTCACTGACTGACAAACATGATAGGAAGGACAGCTGAAGCCATGCTGCGCTCCCCTGGGCCTTCATAGTCTCTGCTCTCTAACCTTTTTTTTTTTTTTTCCCTTGCTCTGTCACCCAGGCTGGAATGCAGTAGCATGATCTCGGCTCACTGTGACCTCTGCCTCCTGGGTTCAAGTGGTTCTCCCGCCTCAGCCTCTGGAGTTGCTGTTTTGATTAATGTAGCCTTTGTAGTATAGTTTGAAGTCAGGTAGTGTGATGCCTCCTGCTTTGTTCTTTTCGCTTAGAATTGACTTGGCTATGCGGGCTCTCTTTTGGTTCCATATGAAGTTTAAGGTGGTTTCTTTCCAGTTCTGTGAAGAGAGTCATAGGTAGCTTGATGGAGATGGTGTTGAATCTATAAATTACTTTGGGCAGTATGGCCATTTTCACAATATTGATTCTTCCTAACCATGAGCATGGAAGGTTTTTCCATCTGTGTGTGTCCTCTCTTATTTCGTTGAGCAGTGGTTTGTAGTTCTCCTTGAAGAGGTCCTTTACATCCTTTGTTAGTTGTATTCCTAGGTATTTTATTCTCTTCGTAGTAATTGTGAATGGCAGTTCACTCTTCATTTGGCTCTCTTTAAGTCTGTTATTGGTGTACAGGATTGCTTGTGATTTCTGCACATTGATTTTGTATCCTTAGACTTTGCTCAAGTTGCTTATCAGTTTCAGGAGATTTTGGGCTGAGATAATGATTCTAAATATACAATCATGTTGTCTGCAAATAGAGACAATTTGACTTCCTCCTTTCCTAATTGAATACACTTTATTTCTTTTTCTTGCCTGATTATTCTGGCTAGAATTTCCAATACTATATTGAATAAGAGTGGTGTTGAGGGAGGGCATCCTTGTCTAGTGCCAGATTTCAAAGGGAATGCTTTGAGTTTTTGCTCATTCAGTATGTTATTGGCTGTGGGTTTGTCATATATAAGTTTTATTATTTTGAGGTACATTCCATCAATACCTAGTCTCTTGAGAGTTTTTTAGCGTAAAGTGCTGTTGAATTTTGTTAAAGGCCTTCTCTGGATCTATTGAGATATAATCATGTGATGTTTGTCTTTGGTTTTGTTTATGTGGTGGGTTACCTTTATAGACTTGCCTATGTTGAACCAGCCTTGCATCCCCGGGATGAAGCCTACTTGATTGTGATGGATAAGCTTTTTGATGTGCTGTGGTAGTCGGTTTGGCAGCATTTTATTGAAGATTTTTGCATTGATATTCCTCATGGATATTGGCTGAAGTTTTCCTTTTTTGTTGAGTCTCTGCTGGGTTTTGGTATCAGGATGATGTTGGTCTCATAAAACAATTTGGGACGGATTCCCTCTTTTTGGATTGTTTGGAATAGTTTCAGAACCGGTGGTACCAGCTCCTCTTTGTATTTCTGGTGGAATTTGGTTGTGAATCCATCTAGACCCAGACTCTTTTTCGTTGATAGGCTATTAACTGCTGCCTCAACTTCAGCCCTTGTTATTGGTCTATTCAGGGTTTCAACTTCTACCTGGTTTAGGCTTGGGAGTGTGCAAGTGTCCAGGAATTTATCCATTTCTTTCAGGTTTACTGGTTTATGTGATAGAGTTATTTGTAGTAATCTCTGATGGTAGTTTGTATTTCTGTGGAATCGGTCGTGATATCCCGTTTTTCATTTTTTATTGCATCTATTTCATTCTTCTCTCTTTTCTTTTTTATTAATCTGGCTAGTCGTCTTCTATTTTGTTTGATCTTTTCAAAAATCAGCTCCTAGAAATATTGATTTTTGAAGGGATTTTTGTGTTTCTATCTCCTTCAGTTCTGCTCTGATCTTAATTATTTCTTGTCTTCTGCTAGCTTTTGAGTTTTTTTTTTAATCTTGCTCCTCTAGCTCTTTCAATTTTGATGATAGGGTGTCAATTTTAGATATTTCCTTGCTTCTCATGTGGGAATTTATTGCTATAAATTTCCCTCTAGACACTGCTATAAATATGTCCCAGAGATTCTGGTACATTGTGTATTTGTTCTCCTTGGTTTCAAAGAATATCTTTATTTCTGCCTTCATTTCATTGTTTATCCAGTGGACATTCAAGGCTGTTTTAAAGGTTTATAAACAGGACTGATAGAAAAATAGTAAAATTCTTGTAGCTCAAGAAATGAAAGGTAAGCAAGGAAGTGGTTTGGAAGTGGCATAACAGATGATGCCATCATAAAAGAAACAGCTAATTCACCTTCAGTAATATTTACACTCATTCAGATATTTGGATATGATAAGTAGAAAACTAGAACAACTTGAACGCACAGCAGAAGAACAACGCCTATACCTGATGGATAGAGAAGAAAGACGACAGCGGGAACACACAAAAAGAAAACTCGCTCTTCGTAGAAAAATCGAAGAGGTGAGAGATAACAACTTTAAAATATTAAGAGATAAATTGTATACAGTTGTTTCACTTTCAAATAATTTTAACTGTACATTGTACGGCCTGAAATCATTTCAGCTCAAAATAACTTGTTCCCATTAAATATTCTTCATAGCTACAATACACAAGTTGTTACATAAAATTGTGAGGTGGATACCAGGAGGTATGTCTATGAGCCAGTTTCTACTCTAAAAGAACAGTTAGAAAGTTACTAGACACTATTGAACTCTCTTAAAGCCTTTATTGTGGAGAGGAATTTTTTCTGTATTTAGCTTTAGTAAAAAATAATCATATCTGCATTCCTAATAAGAATTAAGAAAGAAAAGTCTATTCTAAATCCAATGTGTGACTTTTATTTTGCTTAACCTGATTTCTATTAGGCTCTGACTTGTTTAAATATACTTTTTGGTGGGACAAAATACAAAGATATTGTTGTGAAGGGAACGAATGCCAAGTGCAGTAATGTTGTGATTTCTAGGAATGGAAGACAAAAGAGATGTTACTTCTGACAAAGATGGCAGAAGATGTTAAAAGAGAAGAGAGGATAGAAGAACAACGGCATAGAAACAGAGAAGAGAGTGACAGGAAGGTAGGGTGAGCTTTAACCTCTAACCTGAGCTGTTTGAAGAGATTTTGTTTTGGTTTTTTGAAGTACAAATCATTTGTGAGATGACTGATGATCAGTTACTCCAAATAATATACATGATATAAAACTGAAAGTTATGGACAATTTTAGTACATTTTGACTGTAATATAAAAAGTACTATTATGTGATATAACTATTTTGTGCTTTATTTTTACACCATAAACTGAACTTGTAATTACTATGAATAAATTAAATGACTGAATTAATTTTTTTAGAACCAGCAATTCTTGGCAGGATTTCTCATTTTTTCTTTTACCAGTTAATTTTACTTAGCTTACTTGTTTTTATGTCTAATAATATATAAGATTTTGTGACTTAGAGTGTAAATTAATATAAAGAAAGGGAAAAATCCTACAACCACCACCCTATCAACTTTTTAGTTCACACATATACAAATACACCCCACCAGAATGTTTCCAAAAATATTTATTTATCCCAATTAATAATTAAATACATATTATACCTCACAAGCTGTGTGTAGACTGTTTTTTCATTCAATAAAATATCATCATCAACTTAGCATGTTGATAAATATTGATCTAAATTTCTAAATAGCAATTTTAAATAGGTTATTGTAAAGAAACTTAGATGTGAGTGTAAGATTTAAACAATTTGATTTGTACTGTCATATACTGTTATATAGCAATTTTGTAAAAGTATTGGAAGTTTAAATATGTATGCTTATCTTTCATTCTCTTTCTTACCTGTATCTTGCAGTACCATCAGACACTCCCTGTTCATATTGCAGGCTCAGCTTATTCCAATTTACCATAATGATTATTTTACTTTTTTCTTTTTTGTTTTTACTCCTGCTCCTCCTCCTCCTTCTTCCTCTTCCTCTTGTTCTTCCTCCTTCTCCTTTTCCTTCTCCTTCTCCTTATCCTTCTTCCTCTCCCTTTTCCTCTTCTTCTCTTCTTCTTTTTTGTAGAGATGAGTTTTCACTACATTGCCCTTACTGGTCTCGAACTCCTGAGCTCAAATGATTCTCCCACCTTGGCCTCCTGAAGGGCTGGGATTACAGGTGTCAACCACCATGCCCAGCCATAATTATTATTAATGTTTTTAATATTCAATTTTTCACTATTTTTCAATGAGAGGTCTCACCAAGTTGTTCTCTTCTGTTTGCTCTGAAACTGCACATCTCTGAAGGTATCTTTGTTTTCTAGAAGCAATTGAATGCACTAGATTTTTCTCCTTTTGCCTAATTTCCATTACTACTCAAGGAGTTTTGGTCAATTTTAGTGGAGACTAATAATGCAACTGAACAAAATTGGAGGAGTGCCCATTAAACGTGGTCACTGACTATAAGGCTGATAACACCACAGGCTGCCTAAGCCATGCTAATGGCAGAGCCATTTGAACACTGGTATTTCCAATGAGGTTATTTTACAATTGTCTTTTGTGAATCTTGTTTTATTATGAGATTTTTGAATTCCTTTGTGTTTCTTAATATTTTTATGTTTTATGATCTTCAGATTTGACGTTATGTTTTCACTGCAAATTATGTCTTATAGTTCAGATTTTGCTCTTAATATCTTCATCAAAAGTTATTTGTGTGGCCCTGTTTTTGGACTCTCTTCTATTCTTTGACCTATTTGTTTGATTATTGTACCTTTAAAAATTCTTTCAATGTGTAGTGCTAGCCTTACACATTTGTTTTTCTATTTCAGTTGTTTTAGTTAATTTCAAGCCCTTTGTATTTCCATACTAATTTTAGCATCAGCTTATTAATTTCTACCAAAACGTCTTGCTGAGATTTATTTTTATCAGATTTGCGTTAACTCTATAGGTCAGTCTGGGCACAATTTACCTCTTAATAATATTGAGTCAACTCAAAAACCACATATGTCTCTTCATTTATTTAGGTCTACTTAATTTCCCTTAACAGTGCTATGTAGTTTGCACTGTACTGTTCTTATAGATCTTTTCATAGATTCATTCCTAGGTATTTTATACAATTTATGCTATTGTAACATATGTTTTTTAAATTTCAAATTTTGAATACTTAATGCTAATATATAGAAAAACACCTGATTTATGTGTATTCCTCTTGTATCCTACATTGTTAAAATTATAGTCAGTTCTAGTAGTACTTTTTTCTACATGCCAATTAATAGTCTACATAGATGATCATTTCATTCAAAGTGAATAAAGGGAGTTTTATTTCTTCCAATATGAGTATCTTTAATTTTTTTTTTCTTTCTTGATCTCACTGCCTACAACCTTTAGTATAGAAGCAGACATACTAGCTATTTTTGATTGGTGATTTGTTTGATAGTACTTTCTTTGTTCTTGATCTCAAGGGGAAAGTATTAACTCTGTCACCATTAATTATAGGGTTAGCTGTGGGTTTTCTACAGATGTCATTCATCGGGTAGAGGAAATTTTCTTCTATTTCTAGTTTGCTGAACTTTTCTGTCAGAAATGAATGTAAGATTTTGTCAAACATTTTCTCTGTGGCTTTATTAAATTTACATGTAAGTTTTCTTTTGTGGTTCATTGTATAGTAGATAACATAAATTGATTTTTAAATGTTAAATGAATCCTGAACAAATAGTCATTAAACCAATACACTTGGTACAATTGTATTATCATTTTTACATATTGTTTTATTAGCCAAAATTTTGTTTAGACTTTTGTACTAGAGATGTTAGTGCAAAATGTAGTTTTCTTACACTACCCTTTCCTGATTTTGGTATCAGGGCAGTGCTGGACTCATGTCATAAATCAGTATGTATTCCCTCTTCAGATTTTTGGAAAAATTATTTTAGAATTGGTATTCTTTACTTTTTATATATTTTATGTAATTTATCAGTGAAGACATTTGGGTATGAATTTTCTTTGTGGGAAGATACTTAACTACATATTCAATTTCCTTAATAGACATATCGATTCAAAACATTATTTTAAAAAGAGTTTTGAAAGTGTATTTTGGACTTTTTTCATATCATCTGAATTGTAGGATTTATTGACAAAGTTGTTTGTAACATTCTTTTGTTATCCTTTGAGTATCTCTAGACCCTGGTGATGTCACCTGCTCACCTTACTGATATGGTAATTTGTAACTTCTTTTTTCCTTTTTAGTCCCAACTAGAGTTGCTTTTTCCTTTTCTTCTTATTTCTCATTTTCTGATTTTCTCAAACTGTAAGTTTTTAGTTTTAATGAATTTGTCTGTTTTCTTTCTATTTTGTGAATTTCTGTTCTGGTCTTTGTTATATACTTATTTTTTGTTAAATAGCTTTCTCTCTTTAGGAAGTCATTAATTGAAGACCTTTCTTCTTTTCTAGTATAGAAATTTAGTACTGCCTAAATTTCCCTAACACTGGTCTATCAAGAGTCCCCAGGTTTTTTTGATATGCTATGTTTTTTTTTTGTTTGTTTGTTTGTTTGTTTTAAGACGGAGTTTTGCTCTTGTTACCCAGGCTGGAGTGCAATGGCGTGATCTCGGCTCACTGCAACCTCCACCTCCCAGGTTCAGGCAATTATCCTGCCTCAGCCTCCTGAGTAGCTGGGATTACAGGCACGTGCCACCATGCCCAGCTAATTTTTTGTAATTTTAGTAGAAACGGGGTTTCACCATGTTGACCAGGATGGTCTCAATCTCTTGACCTCGTGATCCACCCGCCTCGGCCTCCCAAAGTGCTGGGATTACAGGCTTGAGCCACCGCACCCGGCCGATATGCTACGTTTTTATATTTATTCAATTAAAAATATTTTAATTTCTCTTAATTTTATCTTCGAATCATTGGTTATTTAGAATTGTGTCATTTAGCTTCTGAATATTTGGAATGTATCCAAGATTTTTCTGTTATTGATTTCAAATTTACTTTTATTTTTGTCAAATAACACAGTTTTAGTTCCCAAATCTTTTTAAGTATATTTAGACTTATTTTATCATCACAAATTACATTTTTGGGTAAATCACAAATGTATATATGAAAAATATTTTATTTCTACTGTAGTTGGGTGAAGTATTTTATAACTGTTCTCTAGATATCAAGTTCATTGACAGAGTTGTACAAATCTAAATCCTAGCTCAATTTCTGTCTACTTGTTCTCTCGATTATTGAGATAAAGAGTTACTGAAATGTCTGACTATATTTTTGGATTTGGCTAGTATTTCAGTTTTTGTGTTATTTATTTGAAGCTCAGTATCAGGTGAAAATTGTTAGAATTGTTATGTCTGTTGGTGATTTGATTGTTTTTATTATGATGAAAATATTTTCTTCTGGTATGATTTTTTGCTCTAATATTGCATGTAATATTAATATTGCCACTTCAGCTTTATTTTGATTACTGTTAGCAAGGCATATCATTTTCTTATGTTTTACTTTTAAGACCAAATATAGGTCTTTATTTCTCTCTCTCTCTCTCTCTGTGTGTGTGTGTGTGTGTGTGTGTGTGTGTGTGTGTGTGTGGTTACTACTCATATAGATGGGCTTTGCTTTCATATGAAATCTGAAAACTGCATGTAATCTAGGTGTTTGTAGCATTTACACTTAGTATGATTATTAACATGATAGTTTACCAACTGCCATCTCATTCTTTGTTTTCTATTTGTCTCATCTGTGTTCTTTTCTAAATTTTCTGCCTTTTTCTTTGGATTTTTAATGATCCCTTTGTATGTATTTTGTATATTGTTTCTTTGTTTAAAATTTACCAGTTGGTTTAAGCATTATAGTATATATCTTTAATTTATTAGGGTAGATTGTAAAGGGCGATTATACTATTTATACTATTTCACATATAAAAACATTGCAATATTATGCTTTTTTTTTTCCATTTGGCCTTTATGCTATTTTGGTCATTTATTTTATTTATAATCATATATGTAATAAATCCCACACTACATTGTCAAGTTTGTCTAAATAATTATTTATCTTTTATCATGATGTAAATAAATCACATATTATATTTGGCCATATACTTAAATTTTTTATGCTCTTTATTCTTTTTGTTTTTTGGAAGGCCCATATTTTCATCTGTTATCATTTTTTTCTTCTATCTGAAGGGCTTTCTTTAACATTGCTCCTGCTGCAACTAACTTTTTTATGTCTGCAGAAGACTTTACCCTTATTTTTGAAAACTTTTCTTTGAGTATATGTTGGTTAAATCAACTAGGTATAGAATTCACCATTGACTATTTTTTTTTATTTTAGTACTTTAAAGATGCTGTTTCACTTTCTTCTCTACATTGGTTCCAAGGAAAATCTACTGTCTTTAAACTTTATTTTTCTCTATGTAACATAATTTGCTTTTCTAGTAAATTTAAAATTTTTTCTTTTTATCAGTAATTTTGAGAAATTTGATTGTTATGCCTTGGTGAAATTTTTCTTGTTTCCTATATGTTGGTATTTTGGGCTTCTTCGACCTGTGGGTTTATGGTTTTCATCAAATTTGAAACATTTTAGGTCATTATTATCAAATATTATCTCCTCTCTCCTCTCTTCAGGTATATTAGGTTGCTTGAAGTTGTCCCATATCTCACTGAAATTTTTTCATTTATTCACCCCTCTGTGTTTTCTTTTGGATGGTTTGTGTTGCTGAGTTCACATTATCTAATCTTTTGGAATATCTACTCCACCATTAATACATCCATTGTATTGTTCATCTCACATATTTGAAAACTGCTTTTGGACCTTTTTATATCTTCCATATCTCTTCTTCAATTTGTTTACATACAAATTGCAATTATATTGACTGTTATTGTTTCATTTGTGTCATGTTTGAGTCAGTTCAGTTGATTGATCTACTTATTTTGTAAGTCATATTTCCCTGTTTCTTTATACCTAGTGTTCTTTGATTGGATGCCAGACATAAATTTTACTTTGTATACTGAATATTTTTATGTTCTTATAAATATTATTTAGAATTTTTGGGTGTAGATAATTTATTTGGAAACAATTTGATTGTACAGATCTTGCCTTTTATGATTTGCTGGTGGGGCCATGTTTAATCTGGGGCTTGTTATTCCCTCCTACTGAATTAAGACCCATCTTTGTTCTCTATTCAAAGCTTTATGACTCATGAAGTTTTTCCAGTGTAGCTTTACAGTGAAATATTTCTAGTGGGAATAGGCATGTTTTCTACATCTAGGTAGGTTCCAGTGACTGTTTTCCCCAGTCCTTTAGGAAGGTCTTTACTGTAGTCATGGGTAGTTGTTTACATGTGCCAATCCATTTTTTGCTAAATATTGCAAGAAGCCTCTGAGAATCTCTGGTTTCTTTTTTTTTTTTTTTTTTTCTGTATGCATTTATCGTCTTTCAAGTACATTTGACAGTAGCTCAGATATTCACAAAGGGAAATCACATTTTATGTACTATATTATGTTTATGTCTGGTAGACCTGAGTGATATTTGGGTAAGCCCTCAGCAATCTTCCAATTGAAGATGATTGAGAAATTACTTTAACTCACCAGGGTAGCCATGGATATGATACTCTGTCTGATCAGAAACTGGATTACTCCTCTGATGATGTGTAGAGTGGTAAATTGTATGTGTATTAAATGTATTCTTTGTGTTTGATCACAATGGAAATTTACCCTTTATTATTCTCTTATTTTTGTAACATTACCAGTCAAGACAGGACTGATAATCCATTTTTAATATATTGTCACATTTTAAATAAATTGTTTTACATTTCTAATGACAAGTTAATATTAACCAATATATTTTCTTAAATGTTGTAGAAACAAGACCTTCTAGAGAAAAAAATGGCTTATCATTTACAAAAAATGCAAGATACTGGCTTTAAAGGAGAAGATATGGGGAAAAATACATTGAAGTACAAAGGTCAAGATGGAAAACATGGTGAATGTGAGAACATTAAAAGATGATGTAGCTAAGTAGGAAATGCTTATATACCTAAGTATCTTTTTGTAATACTCTGTGTATTTACACTTGTCACTCCCTTTGTGCCAGACACTGTCCTAGGCATTTCTATATTATAGTTCAAGTTGAAAAGTAAGTATATATGTAATAATTATAACAAATTATAGCAATCTTACCAATTGGCTCAGGAGACAGCCTTGCCTGTACTGTAGTTCTAACCAACCTCTCTATATCTAAAATAACTACTGAAATTATACAAACTTGTATCTAAGATAACTGCTCTTATATAGCAACATGGTGTTCTATTATACTGCCAACCAGTAAGAAAGGGTGAAGGTAGAGAATTAGGGAAAAAAAGAAGGAACAAATAAATGAAGAAAGGAAAAATGAAGTAAGTTTATAAGGAGAAATGGCTTTGCTATGTATGCCCAGTCTCTACCAGCTTTCTTTATTTATAACACTATGAAATTACAATGAGTTTTTCTCTTCTGATATTAGCTACAATTTCACGGCCAGAATGCAGAACTGTAAACTTGATTTAACTACCTTTGATTGTGTAGTATCGGGAAAGAAACTAATTATTTTCCATGTAGCTTCATCATAGTATCCCATGAATCCCATTTCGAGGTCAGAGCTTTCCTGTGTCACTGCAGTAGATTACCAGCTAGCCTCTGTTGACTTTTTTTTACCTGACTCAGATCACTTTTGTACTGTTGCTTGTTACGCTTAAAACTCTGTTCTGTTGGTTTCTTCCTCCACCGTTAAAATTATTACCTATTAAATGAAGCTCTGACTGTTTCAGCAAGCATTTATCAGCATCTAAAGTTCAGTACTTACCTAACTTGTAACTTTATTTTACACCACGTCCTTGAAGATGGCAGCTATAATCTAGTAGTGATATGAAAAGGCTCTGGTGCTTGACTATAGAAGTCCAATCCTGTTTTATCATTTTCGATAGATATAATGGCTTGGACAAATTACTTAAACTCCCTAAGCCAGTTTCATTATCTGAAAACAAAGATAATACTCCTAAATAATTCCTTAAAGAGTGTAAAATTTCTAGCTTATAGTAAGAACTTAATTTATTTTGTGGTTTAATCAAATTAGACTACTGGTCATTCCTAAACCACATGTTATCTTTCCTGCTTCCTTCTCTGTATCCAATTTTCTCAATTTAGAATGACCTGATTCCTGTATTCACTTATTAAAATCCTACAGTTCTGTAAGCCCTACTGTAAATTACATGTGAAAAAGTCATTTTTGATAACTCTAACTGGAAGGCCCCTCTTTTATGAATCTCTGAAGTAATATTTACCACTTTTAATTCACATATTACATACTTCCCACTGTCTTAATCATTTATAATAGTAAACTCCCACCTTTGTATTTAACAGAATACCTTGAAAAGCATATACACTAAGTACATGTTTGCTAAATGGATTAACTAAATCTATTTACTTCATTGGGGCAATGACTGCAATCATGCCTCAGATATGAAACCACTTTAGTAACTACAATTTACTACATCTTCATTAACTTTCTCATATAGTAGGAAGAATTTAAAATAGTTTAAACATTTGTTATTTAAATACACTGTTGTTGAAGAAGAAGTAGTATATAAGTGAGTTTAGTTTATATTATCAAAGTGACAGAATAGAAAGAATACCCATGGCATAAATTAAATTAAATTATACTATTATAGTAATGTTGTTACCTTCCAACAAATAGACAACTTTCAGTGGAACCAAGAAAGTAAAAGAAAGAAAATATCAGAAGAAACTGCTCAGTGATCAGTGAATGTGGAAACAGATCACTCTTACATTTAACATCTCTCATAACAGCCCCTGAACACACATGCAGTAAGGACCTTCTGCCACTTTAATAGTTAGAAAAGCAAAATTGTAATTGTCTTTATCACAAAGAAGGGAATATACATGTTTATTTGCTCTGTCAGGCATCAAGGCATATCCAAGAATTACTTAAGTCACAGCGAACTGCTAAGTCTTCAGCCCAATCACATGTTGGTATGCACCCAGATGGAAAATGACATGTTTCAGTTGAGCCCAGGTGCAGATTTCCCTTTCTGCCAAAAAAAAAAAATTCTATCCCTCCAAGGATATCTTTTAATATGAAGGGATAATATTTCAAGAATTGTCTTTCCTCCCATTTCACATCTCTCAATCTTCTCCAATTTCTCTCACAATCCCACATACAGATTAGCACAGAGTTCAGGTCTTCTTGGGCATAAAAGGATAAGTAGTCTATCTTGGGTAATTCTGTCATCATTATTAAAAATAAATGTTTTATTATATTTCTTTAAGCTTCTCCAAAGAATAAAAGGAAGACTTCTGAAGATATCATATTAGTTTATCCTGCTGGAGACCAGAATACATATGAAGAAATATCTGGTAATTGAATATTGTGACACGAAACATGAGATACTAAACAATAATTTGGGGAAAGACAGTTTTGTAACAGCTTCTTTCACTTCAATATAGATAAATCCTCTGTTTTCTTTTGTCAAATGACTGATTTTGGGTGATGCTTATCAACAGCTATGTGGCCTTTATTGCTTTTAGAATTTGATAAATAGATAATTGATCTATTGTTTTGAACCTGACATTATATTATTATTTTAGAAAACTAAAGGAAGGTTCTATTATGATTAAATATATAATATAGCATGTATAACAACTTGTAAAAAACTTTCTGCTTAAAATAATTTCAGAAAACTCTGAAATGTGTTAGAAATTAAGTACATTAACTCCAGATTCCCGATGGCCCTTACTAAAACATCACTTTATTATTTTAACTTAAGCTGTGTCTCTTCATGTTGTTCATTAGAACTCACTAAAAGACCATAAGCCCAAGTTACAGTATAAAAATCCTCAAACAGTATTATCAAAGTAGACTGTTCAAAAGTTGAACAGTATAACTTATCTCCCATTATTAAATTTCAAAGAAAAAATTAAATTTCTTGTCCTTATTGGTTAAAAAATAAAGGAAATGTTAAATTTCTTGTCCTTATTGGTTAAAAAATAAAGGAAATACTGTTTAAAATCTTTTTTCCCAAGTATGCAATTTGCTTAGTCTCTTTAAGAATCGGAAATGTTGGGAGAGATAGAGTTGCCTTAACCACAGATATCTTCCTGCCTCAGAATCACTGAGGTTCAGTTAATTTAACTCCAAAATTCATAGGTTCCCTTTTTAAAGTTCAGTTTCTACAACATACCAAAAGGTTATTTATAACTGGCAAATTTATGGCAATACCAGCTCTACATCTTACACTAAATGTAGGCAATAAAACTAAATTACCAATTTCTAAAGCAGTTATCTCAAGCAAACTGATCCTGTAAAAATCTGGTGTTTAATGCATCCCAGTCTGATCTTCCTGTTGTCAAAGAATTTCAGTGACATTTCAGGAAAGGATGGTCAATGGAAAATACTGTTTTTAGCCCTACTGTGATACCAGTTTATTGTGACAGTTGTCTGGAGAACAGACCCATAAATTTAATTAAGCATGGTTGGGAGAAATATCCTACTGAAAGATGAAATGTAAAGTAATGTGGTTCATATCAGCCTTGGGTGTGAGCAGTATAGCTACTCTCCAGTCTCAGTGAAGGGTATATGTGTCATTGTGGTCTTCTTGTGAATTTCAGAAATATGCAATAGTGACATCACAAGTCATATGTTTTTAGAGGTGCCCCTCTTTCCCATGCACCATAATCAGGTCTTTCTGGTTTCCATTACATCATAGCGTCATGAGTATGAACTCAGAACAGTGTCACATCCTCTATACTCTTATAAGAAATTTGCCCCACACAGTTTTGCAGCTGGCGATTCTCCAGGCAGAGTTCAAAGTCAATTTCCTGCTCCAGCTCCTTATCTTGTCTCTGTATTATTTCATTCTCAGAAAATATCTCAAGGCATTTATTTTGTTTTTTTAAATCATCCTAAAGCAAAATGGAATATTTTGTACAATTACATGTACAATCACATGTATAGATTTGTGTAACCTCTATCACAATCACATGTAGAACAGTCCAGTATTCTAAAAATCTCCCTCATCCTATTTGCAGTCACACCCTCCTTCTCCCAACTAATAATCCCAAATTACCTCTGGGATTATTAGTTATGTTGCCTCTGGGATTATTATCAAATAGTGGTATGTTCTCATGGATATGGTTATTTTTCTGTTGGAGAATGTTATGTGAATGGAATCATACATTATTTGACTTCATGAAAACAGCTTCTTTTACTCAGCATAATACCCCTGAAATTCATCCAAGTTATTGCATGTGTCAATAGTTTGTTCCTTTCCATTGCATGGATCCATCAGAGTTTGTTTATTCATTCTTGAACTGAAAGAAATTTGAAATTTGGCGTTGTTTCCATGTTTTGGTGATTATGTATAGAACAACCAGAAGTACAGTTGTTATTTGAACATTAAGGGCTGAGAGTTGGAGCACTGACCTCCTGCACAGTAAAAAATTTACATTTAACTTTTGGCTGCCCAGAAACCTACTAACAGCTCACCTTTGACCTTACTGATAAGATAAACTGTGGAGTAACACATTATGTATGTTATATATATTATATACTATAATCTTCCAATAAAGTAAACTAAAGAAAAAATGTTATTAAATTGAGAAAGTCATAAGGAAGAGAAAATGTATTTACTATTTATTAAGTAAAAGTGGACCATCGTTAAGGTCTTCTCATTGTCTTCATGTTGTAACACTTCTGGCCGATGGAAGCTCCTTCATTATAGCGCTAGTGGTATTTCTGCCATGATCCTAGTGGTGGTTGATAGCACTTCTTGCTATCTGGGGAAACAGGAGGATTCTAACTTATGTTGTACAAATCTAGTTACTTTGACAACTTTGAAAATATAAAGTTATCACAGATTGATGCATTTATCTGTGTTTATGCAAATACCTCATTTTCTTTATTATTGTGGCTTTAAAATACGTTTCAAAATTCAGTGGCTAAGTTATCCAACATTTGTTTTTATGCCAGGTTGACTTTGTTATTCTAGAGGCTTTGCTTTCTATACAAATTTTTAAAACTTAGCAATTTCTACAAAATAGCTTGCTGCTATTTAGTTGGGATTCACTTTTCATTTATTTCTGTCTAGGACCTTCAGTACATTGTTGAACAGCAATGGTGATTGTGTACCTCTTAATATTGTTCCAAAACATAAGAAAATGTGATACATATGCATTAGGATACTATATTTATTATATTATTTTTAATTATATTATGATTACTATATTTATGTAATTGTCAGTATATTACATATTATACATAATATTTATAATTTGTTTATTCTTGCATATTTGTTCATGGGGGAATTGAAAATTTTTAAATTTATTGTAATATCTATAATGATATTTTATATCAAAGTGATTCTGATGTAAAAGTATGAGATAGGAAATGTTCACTCTTTAATTTTTGGAAGAGTTGTGTAGAATTAGCATATGTAAGCTAAATATGCTTATATAGTTAGCACAATTCAGAGGTGAAGTGTCTTGAGTCTGTAGCTTTTTTGTGGAAAAGTTTAAACTTCCTACTTAATTTCTTTGCTACAGGGCTCTTCATATTATCTATTTCTTTGTGACAAAATGTGGTCATTTGGATTTTTCAGGGAATTTGTTTCTTGTATATATTTTTAAATTTATTGGCAAACATTTTTCATGTATTTCCTTATTATTTCATTTAATAATTATCTGTAGATTCTATTTTACTGATTTGTGACCTTATTTGTTTTTGGCTTATTATTTACTGAACATCTTAAGGAGCCAGTTTTTCTTTTCATTCTTTTTCTCTCTTTTTACTTTTTTAAAATTTTTACTTTGATCTTTATTTTTCTTCTGCTTACTAAGTGTTGGCAAGGATGTGGAAGAACTGCAACCTTGATGCACTGCTGATTGTTATGTAAAATGGTACAACCACATTGATAAACTGGTTTGGCATTTTAATTTTTAAGTTAAACCTACCATGTAACCCATTCATTCACTACTAGATATTTACCCAATAAAAAACGAAGAAAACATGTGTCCACATAGCACCTGTACATGAAAGTTTATAGAAATTTTTATTTATCAATTTTTACTTATAGTAAAATAAAAATTATATTTATTTATAATATAAACAAAATAGATAAATATTTTATTTATTTATAAAAACTGGAAACAATCAAAATGTCCATAAATAGATAAGTATATACAAAATTATGAAATAGCCACACAATAGAATTCTTCTCAGAAATAAAAAATAAAAAATATACCTTTGATATATGTGACAATGTTGTGATGAGTGAAAGAAGCCAGGGAAATATGAAATTCTAGAAAGCGCAAACTAATCGTGAGTTAGAGGTACAGATCAGTGCTGTTGGATTATGAGAATAGATAGAAAACAAAGTTGCATGAGAAAACTTCAGGGGTTAATAGAAATGTTATCTTGTCTATGGTGTTGGTTTCACAGTTTGATTCATATTTTAAAATCAACTATATAATTAAATAGGTACAATTTATTGTACTTTTATTGTAGATTCCTAAAGCTGTTAAAAAAAAATACTAGAGTTTCTCTCTGTTTTATTTACTTTTAGGAAATACAGCAACTGCTGCTCATCAGAATCAAAATAGTTCAGAGAATTTTATGAAAAAAAACTCAACTTCTGTTGTTCAGACAAATGTACAGTATAATGGTATAAATCAAAAGGTACAAAATTATGCTTTAAAGTTTGGTGTTGTATTTATTAATTTATCTACTTAACTTATTTCCATGAGCTCTCCCCTTCAGCAGCATAGTACTGATTGGTCAGGGAAATTTTTATTCATGAAACCTGATCCATTTTCCTGGCAGAGAAAGTATTGTGTTAGCTTTGTGCCAGGTGCACTATGAATTTTAGCAGAAAATAAGCCAAACAAACATTTGGCAGTAATAATAATAATGATAGCTTGTGTTTATTGAGCATATACTATTGACCAGGTGTTGTACTAAGCTAGAATAATGGACAACAAGGAAATTGGATAATATAAGATAAAAAGTAGAATAATACATAATTGCTTCTCTAGAAAACTCATTGTCTGTTGAGGCGACAGACACAGAAAAATATTATTCCAATAAAATGATCCTGGAATGATGAATTTTACTTTGGTTCTAAACATTGTTTTCAATAAGGATTGCA
Source organism: Saimiri boliviensis (assembly GCF_048565385.1). Lineage (NCBI taxonomy): Eukaryota > Metazoa > Chordata > Mammalia > Primates > Cebidae > Saimiri > Saimiri boliviensis. The sequence continues at coordinate 54,490,572 of NC_133453.1, read as the reverse complement.
CTGGTTTTGACTGGGTATGAATGGATTAGATTGGATTTCTCTGAGACCAACTGAATGAGTCTAAACTTTTTAGAACTAACCATAGCATGTGTGTATTACCATGCCTTTAGGCAAAATAGGGAAGACTGGAGAAGTAAGTTTATACATTGCTACATACTGAACTCAGTTTTTAACTAGTTAAATTTGAGATTATATGGAAAGGAGGTTAATAATATAATATTATTATAATATTATAATAATAATATAATACCTAAACAGTTTTTATGAGTTACAGGATAAAAGAAGAAAAACATCTGTATTCATTGGTTAATTGATAGAAAGCAGAACCTCTTTTGGAAGCACAGTTACTAATGTATTTTTTTCTTTAATGTGACACCATGTAGAGAGATGGGATGATATCTAAAAACTCAAGTATTGTCGATGATAGAGGTAAGAAAATGGACAATATTCATAATTTTTCTGTTATTAAGTATACAATTATAGTTACATATTTTAGTTTTATCTGATTATAAAAATATGCTTTTTTTAAAAAAAAGGATATAATTTTCTATGACTATAGATATTATAATTAACCTATATATTTTAGTGATTGCTGGATGACTGTCCTTTCAAAATTTGCAAAGAGTGGAAAAGATAGGGTCTTGCTGTGGCTGTTTGTAGTTATAGATAAAGATGCTAACATATTGGCTCCAGCAGATTGGAATACAGAGAATTATAACCAAGATTGTTTCCATATTTCAACAAATGGTACATTGTTTCCCATTTCTCTTTAAATGAAATATGCATTACCCAAGATTTGTGTGCCTTGTTGTGTTAATGCAAGTCACTAAATATACTCACATGCATGTCTGACATATGCATACAGAAAATACGAGAGATCTTCTTCCAGTAGCTAAAGATCACCTCAAATTTAACACAAAACTAAATTCATCATCTTCCTGACCCTTTTATTTTCACCCAGGCACAAAACCTGAGTTGTCTTGGACTCTTTCTCCTAAGTTTTACATCTGAAAGTTCACACTTTCTGTCTAATCTTCTTTCTTGATTTATCTTGAACTTCACTCTTTTCCATTCTCATTGCTTCTACCGTTGTTTTTCTCCATTCTCTATTGCAGTACCCTTCCTCCAATTCCTTCTTCCTCTGTTTTACTCACTATACATTTGTTTATGTAAACAATATTCCTAAAACACGGCTTTGTTTATTACACTATTCAAATAGTTTTTCATTGCCTACTTAATGAAATGCAAATATTTAGTTATAGCAGTGGGCTGTGGTTACAGCAAAAGATTAAGCTGGCATAAAAACATTAAATAAATTAGGATTTCAGACTTGTTTTTGAAGGCAATGGGAGCCATTGGAAACTCGTAGGCAGTAAACATCAAAAAAGTCATGTTATTTTCGAGATATTTCCTTGACTCAGATAAATCCCTGATTGTGGCAACTCTAGTCACTGTGGCAGCTGAGCAGGGAGAATGTTGAAGTAATGCTGTAAACTAATATTAACCGTTGTCTCAGCAATATCAACTTCTCATATTTAAAGTTATCTTTTCTTTTTCTAGGAGATACTAACATTTCAGGCCAAGGTTCAATTATTTCAGCTCAGGCATCACCCACAAGAAATTTATCCAGACTTCCACAGGCATTTTTTGATCCTTCAAAAGAAGAGGTATGTAAGAGTTCTTTTACTCCAAATACAAACACAATAAAAGGGATACAATCTTACGATCATATTGGTATACAAAAATGCATTATTTATGTAATCAAACAAAAAAACTTTATTCTCTGAAGTTAGTCGTATCATAATAACATTTTAATAGCCCCTACAACAGTCTTTAAATGTAAGATACAAGATGTTAGTTCACGGTATGTATCTGCAACTTTTAGAGGAAGTATAAAGTTGAGCTTTTTTGATTGGGCTTGTACTAGTACTGATTTAGTAGTTTTTGACCAGTGATTAGTTACTTGCTGTTGAAAAGATATCAGCGCAGATTCAGGGTATAACTTTTGGACATGAAATAGATTTTCTCTATCGGCTGCTAACTTATTATAGGAATCAAATATGCATCGTTGGTTTCATTATTAATATAGTATTAACCAGCTCAACTGTCCTAGGGAGTTAATGTGGTTTGAAATAGATTTCAGTAAACTAGAAATTTATTAAATCGTTTCCAAAAGAATTCTTCATGACTAAGGTCAAAAGTGCCATCATTTTCCATGTCCTATAATGTATAATAATTGAGGCAGTAAATTATGTGTAACTCCTAAATGTAGTATATTTACCACAATTGCTTTTCTATAGTGCAGTTTTAGAATGAACATTTGACAAATGTACATTGGGCTTAGTTCACTGTTCTACTGTATCAATTGCCACATTAAATATACTAAGAGTCAAAAAAAGAAAAATTTTTAACAGATTTGACATTTGATGTCATATTGGCCAACATATTATAAAGGCTATGGCCTTAACTTAAAAAAAAATCTCCTTTAAAAACAGTGTCTAAATTTTATTACTGACCTTTTTGGGGTAATATGTGCAGTATCTGACATTGCTATCCATATTAAATCTTAGATGTGTTAGATGGGAGTGCAAATATATGCTGAATCCCAAAGTCTTAGCAAATCACCAAATGTGTAGGTAGTTTTAAGTACAACTTTTGATACAACTGTGAACTTGGAATTCTATAAATAATACATGTAATGTAAACATAATAAAACGTACATTTCTTATAAATTGACATTAATGATAAATTTTTAAAATCTTAAATTTCTGTACTATAAATATAGAAATAATAGTTGATGTTTGAATACTAAAATTTCTTTTATGGATCTATTTGTTTTGTTTTTGTGAATTATGTAGAAGGAGACAAATGCTAATCGTAATGGAAAAGCAACCAAGAGATCAAGCTATCTCTACAAATCAGGTAAATATCAGCAGCAATTATTGAGTAAATCTTGCATTTTATTTATTTTTTTCAACTAACATTTATTGAGTTTTTGCTTCATGCTAGATATGGCACTAAGTTTTAAACATTCAAGGAAAAATGGCACAATTTTTACTCAGGGCTCTTGCAGAATTCTAGGAGAGATAGTCATGGCCCAATATGATAAAGAGCAATCAAGGAAGTGGGTATGTATAAAAGTCAGAAAAGTTATGGGAAAGAGAATTCCTATATCTATCTAGGGTCATCTCAAAAGCCTTTACAATTTAGGAAGAGACTGCGTTGTGTCATGAAGGATGAGAATGAATTTCCTATTCTCTTTTTGTTATTTTTATTGTTTGTACTAGTGTTGAGAACAAAAATTGGAAAAACAAATTAAATTCTTTGTACACATAACCTTATTCTTACTGTTTCCTTCTTTAATATCAGCTTCTCCCCCACAATACAACTTTATTAAGGTATAGTTGACAATTTAAAATTATATATATATTGAAGGTACAGATAGTCCCTAACTTGCAATGGTTCAATTTAAGATTTTTCAACTTCACTGTGGGTTTATTGAAGTATTAAATGCATTCTCAGCTTACAATATTTTTGACTCACAGTTGGTTAATTAAGGTGCAAACTCATCCTAAGACAAAGAACATCATACTTGATATATGTATATACTATAAAATATTCCCAACAACCAAGCTAATTAATATATTCTTAACTTCACATAACTATTTGTATGTGGTGGGGGAACACTTAAGATCTACTTTCTTAGCAGTTTTTAATGATACAGTATTGTTAACTATAGTCACATGGTTGTACATTAGATCTTCCAAACTTATTTATCTTATGTAACTTCCTCGCCATAACTCCTGGTAAGCACCATTATATTCTCTATTCCTATGAGCTTGACATTTTTATATTACACAAATAAATCGTGCAGTTTCTGTGTTTCTGCATTTGGCTTATTCCACTTAACATGATGTTCTCCAAGTTCTTTGATGTTGTCACAAATGGCAGGATTTTCGTCATTTAAAAGGCTGAATAGTATTCTATTGTATCTCTCTGTTTGTGTACCTGTATTTACCTATACATCTTCTTAGACAGACAGATAGATCTATCTCTTGGTATATACCAGATTTTCTTTATCCCCTCATCTGTTGGTGTACATTTGTTTCCATGTATTAGCTATTGTGAATAATGCTGCAGTAAACATGGAGTGCAGATATCTCTTCAACATACTGATTTCATTTCCTTTGCATATGTACCCAAATGTCTAATTGCTAGATCATAAGGTCATTGTTGAAGAAACTTCGTATTGTTTTCCATAATGTCTGTAAAAATTTACATTTCTACCAACAATGTGCAAGGTTTTCTTTTTCTTCACAATCTTGTCAGCACTTGTTATCTTCTACTTTTTTGATAGTAGGCATTCTAAGAGGTGTGAAATGATCTTTTATTGTGGTTTTGATTGTATGTCCCTGAGAGTGGTCATGTTGAGCATTCTTTCATATACTGTTTTGTTATTTACCTGCCTTTGTTTGATAAATGTATTTAGGTCTGTTCATGTATTTTGCTCATTATTTGTAATGGCAATTTTTTTTTGTTTTTTGGTTGTTTTGTTTGTTTGTCTGTTTTTTAACCATTGAGTTGTTTCAGTTTCTTAGATACTTTGGATAACAATAAATATTTTACACAATTCTGTAGGTTGCTTTCCCACTTTGTTGATTGTTTCACAGTAATGCAAAAACTTTTTAATACAATCTCATTTTTCTATTTTTGCTTTTATTGCCTGTGCTTTTAGAACCATATCCAAACATATTGCCTAGATCAACATCAAGAAGCTTTGTATGTCTTACACTTTTGTGCCTTACGGCCTTACATTTATATCTTTAATTCATTTTTTGTTGCTTTTTTATATATGACGTGAAGTAAGGATCGGATTTAATTCTTCTGCCTGTGGACATACTGTTTTCCCAACAACATTTACGGAAAATATTATCTTTCCCTATTGTTTCTTTTTTGTGTCATTATTAATTGGAAAATAGTTATCTTCTATATTTATATTATTTTTAATTGGCAAATAGTTATTTTCTTTATTAAGAAATTTTTATTTTAGGTTCAGTGACACATGTGCAGGTTTGTTTAACAGATAAACAAAGTTATGTCTTGAGGGTTTGTATTTCATCACCCTGGTACTAAGCCTATTACTAGTACCCAATCATTATTTTTTCTGATCCTCTCCCTCCTCCCACCCTCTGCCCCCAGGTAAGCCTCAGTGTTGTTGTTCCCCTCCTTGTGTCCATGGTGTTCTCATCATTTAGCTCCCACTTATAAGTGAGAATATGAGGACTCGGTTTTCTGTTCCTGTGTTAGTTTGCTAAGGACAATGGCCTCCAGCTCCATTCATGTTCATGCAAAGGACATGATCTAATTCTTTTCCATGGCTGCATAGTATTCCATGGTTTTTTAAAATATGCACCATATTTTTAAAAACTTAGTCTACCATTTATGGCCATTTAGGTTGATTCCATGCCTTTGCTATTGTCAGTAATGTGCTGCAATGAACATACACATGCATGTGTCTTTATGATAGAATGATGTATGTTCCTTTGGTTATATAGCCAGTAATGGGATTGCTGGGTCAAATGGTGGTTCTGTTTTCAGCTCTTTGAGGGATCATCACACTACATTCCACAGTGGTTGAACTAATTTACACTCCGACCAACAATGTATAAATGCTCCCTTTTCTCTGAGAACTTGCCAGCATCTATTATTTTTTCTTTTTAATGCTAATCATCCTGACTGGTACAAGATGGTATCTCATTGTGGTTTGGATTTGAATTTATCTAATAATCAGTAATATTGGGCTTTTAAAAAATATGCCGCTAACTGCATTTTATCTTCTTTTGAAAAGTGTCTGTTCATATCTTTTGCCATCTTTTCAATGGGGTTGTTTGTGGTTTTTTTTTCTTGTAAATTTGTTTAGGTTACTTACAGATGCTGGATATTAAACTATTGTCAGATGCATAGTTTGCAAATATTTTTCCGATTTTGTAGGTTTTCTGTTTACTCTGTTACTAGTTTCTTTTGTTATGCAGAAGCTCTTTAATTAGATCCCATTTGTTAATTTTCACCCTTGTTGCAATTGCTTTTGGCATCTTCATCATGAAACCTTTACCAGTTCCTATGTCCAGAATGGTATTACGTATGTTGTCTTCCAAGGTTTTTATAGTTTGGGTTTTACGTTTAAGTTTTTAATCCATTTTGTGTTGATTTTTATAAATGGTATAAGGAAGGATCCAGTTTCAATCTTCTACATATGGCAAGCCATTTATTCCAGAACCATTTTTTGAATAGGGTGTCCTTTCCCCATTGCTTGTTTTTGTCAGCTTTGTCAAAGATCAGATGATTGCAGACCTGTGTGTCTATTTTTATACTAGTACCATGCCATTTTGGTTATCTTAGACCTATAGTATAGTTTGAAGTCAGGTAGCTTGATGCCTCTTGCTTTATTCTTTTTGTTTAGGATTGCCTTGGCTATTCAGGTTCTTTTTTTCATTCCATATAAAATTTAACAATGTTTCCTTGTTCTGTGAAGAATGCTATTGGTGGTTTGATAGGAATGGCATTTTATCTGTAAATTGCTTTGGGCAGCATAGTCATTTTAACAATATTGATTCGTCCTATCTATGATCATACAATCTTTTTCTATTTGTTTATGTCATCTCTGCCTTCTTTAAGCAGCGTTTTGTAATTCTCAGTGCACAGATCTTGCATCTCCCTGTTTAGTGGCATTTCTTAAGTATTTCATTCATTTTGTGACTGTTGTGAATGACACTGCATTCCTGATTTGGCTCCCAGCTTGACTGTTTTTGGTGTTAAGAGTACTAGTGATTTTTGTACATTGATTTTGTATCCTAAAATTTCCTGAAGTTGTTTATTAGTGTAAGTAGACTTGAGGCTGAGACTGTGGGATTTTCTAGATAAAGAATCATGTCATTTGTAAACAGGAATAGTTTGGCCTCCTCTTTTCCTATTTGGATGCCATTTATTTATTTATTTATTTATTTTTGATTGCTTGATTGCTGTGGCTAGGAATTCAAATACTATGTTAAATAGGAGTGGTAAGAGAAGCCCAACCTTAACCGTGCCAGTTTTCAAGAAGAATGCTTCTAGCTTTTGCCTATTCAGTATGATAATGGCTGTGGTTTATTATAAATGGCTCTTATTATTTAGATGTATATTCCTCTGATACCTAGTTTGTTGGGATTTTTTAACATGAAGAGATGTTGAATTTTACCAAAAGTCTTTTCTGCGTCTATTGAGATGATTATATGTTTTTTTGTCTTTAGTTCTGTTTATGTGATGAATAACATTGATTGATTTGTATATGCCAAACCAATCTTGCATCACAGGAATAACACCTACTTGATTGTGGTGGATTAGTTTTTTGATATGCTGCTGGATTTGGTTTGCTAAAAATAGTTATTTTCTGGCCGGATAGCGGCTCCTGCCTGTAATCCTAGCACTTGGGAGGCTAATATGGGCAGATCACTTGAAATCAAGAGTTTGAGACCAGCATGGCCAACATGGTAAAACCCCATCTTTACTAAAAATAGAAAAATCAGCCAGGCATGGTGGTGTACACTTGTAATTCCAGCTACTCAAGAGGCTAAGGCAGGAGAATTGCTTGAACTCAGGAGGTTACAGTGAGCCAAGATCACATCACTGCACTCCAGCTTGGGTGACAGAGCAAGACTCAATCTCAAAAAAAAAAAAAAAGAAAAAAAAAGAAAGAAATGGTTACTTTCTATATTGATATGGTATAATGTAATGTTTCATTGCATGTATACATTGTAGAATGATCAAAAAAGGCTAATTAGCATCTATATATCTGTATCTCACCTCAAATATTTTTATTTTTTTTTGTGGTGAGAACATTTGAAACGATTTATTTTTAAATACCCATTGGGTTTCTTTGGCATCCTTTTCAAAGATCTGTTAACCACAGATATGTAAATTTATTTCTGGGTTTTATATTCTATTTTGTTGGACTATAGGTCTGTTTTTATGTCAGTATCATACTGTTTTACTCATTGTGGTTTTGTAGCAAATGGTACTTTGAATCAGAAAATGTTATGCCTAATCACATACCTTTGTTCTTGCTCAAGATTGTTTTGCCTTTTCAGGATCTTTTGTAGTTCCATATGAATTTTAGGATTTAAAAAAAATTTTGTAAAGAATGTTATCAAGAATATTTTAAGGATTGCAATGAATTTGTAGATCACTTTGTGTAGTATAAAAACTTTAACAATGTAATTTTTCTAATTCATGAACCTGAGATGTTTTTCCATTTATCTGTCTTTTAAAACTTCCATCGTCAATGTGTTCTAATTTTTGCTGTATAAGTCTTGTATCTCTTTGACTAAGTTTATTTCTAAGTATTTTATTGTTTTTGTAAGTGGGCTGGTATTGCTTTCTGAGTTTTGTCTTTGGGTAGTTTGGTCACTGAAAATCAATTGATTTTTAGTGGTGATTTTGTATCCTGCAACTTTATTGAATTCATTCATTCTAACATTTTTTTTTTTTAACTGAGTCTTTAGGGTTTTCTATGTATGTGATTTTGTCATCTGCAAATAGAAATAATTTTACTTCTGTACACCAAATTGACCTAATAGACATGAACAGAACTTAGCACTTGACAGAAGAATACCACACATTCTGCTCAAACATACATGGAACACTCTGTGGAATAGATCATATGCTGGGTTACAAAACAAATCCTATAAAATTTAAGATCAAAATAATTACATTTATATTTTCTAACCACAATGGAACTAAACTTGAAATCAATAACAGAATAAAACCAGAAAAATCACCAATACATGGAAACTAAACAACACATTCTTTAGAAACCATTGGGTCAAAGAGGAAACCAAAGGGAATTTTAAAATTGTCTCCAGGCAAAAAAAAAACAACAATGCACAACATACCCAAATCTATGGAATGCAACAAAGACAGATCTATTAGTAGTAGTTTATAGCAATAAACACATAGCATTAAATAAGAAGAAAGATCTCAAGCAATCTTAACGTTACACCTCAAGGAACTAGAAAAAGAAGAAAATAAGTCTGAAGTCATAAGAAAATAAATAAATAGTAAGTCATAAATAAATAAAATAGAAAACTTAGCAATAAGAAAAATGACAAAACTAAGAATTGATCGAAAAAAATAAAATGGGCAAACCCTTGGCTAAACTAAGAAAAAAAGATAAATCAGAAACAAAAAGGTACATATTAATGTATCTTTCAAAAATAAGAAGGGTAATAAGGAACTGTTATAAACAATTATATACTAACAAATTGGATAAACTAAAAGAATTGAATAGATTACTGGAATCATAAAACCTACCAAAAGTGAATTAAGAAGAAAACCTCTGAACAGTTCAATAATGAAAAAGGAGACTGAATCCATAATCAAAACGTTTTCAACAACAACAACAAAATTGCCAAGGACCAGAAGTCTTCACAAGTAAATTCTATCAAAACATTTAAAGCATTGTGGAAGACAGTGTGGCGATTCCTCAAGGATCTAGAACCAGAAATACCATTTTACCCAGACTATCCGTAAACTATATTTTATGAAATTGTGGAATTTTTGTGTTTTGTTTCTGTGGGTTTTTAGTAAGTTAGTTAGTTTGTTTGAGACGGAAGTCTCATTCTGTCACTCAGGCTAGAGTACAGTGGTGAGATCTCAGCTCACTGCAACCTCCTGGGCTCAAGCGATTCTCCTGCCTCAGCCTCCTGAGTAGCTGGGATTACTGGTGTGTGTTGCCACACCCAGCTAATTTTTGTATTTTTAGTAGAGATAGGGTTTTGCCATGTTGGCCAGGTTGGTCTTGACCTCCTGACCTCAAGTGATCCACCTGCCTCAGCCTCCCAAAGTCCTGGGATTACAGGTGTGAGCCACCTAACCTTGCTGGGTTATGGTTTTATTTAAAAATTATGTTGTGCCAGCTGCAGTGGTTCATGCCTGTAAACCTAGAACTTTGGGAGGCCAACACAGGTGCATCGCTTGAGCTCAGCAGTTTGAAACCAACCAGGGCAAAATGATAAAACCCTGTCTATACCAAAAATATAAAAACTTAACCAGGCATGGTGGCACACATCTGTGGTCCCAGCTGCTTGAAAGGCTGAGATGGGAAAATCACTTGAAATTGGGAGGCAGAGGTTGCAGTGAGCCATGATCATGCCAGGGCACTCCAGCCTGGGCGACAGAGTAAGACTCCCCCTCAAAAATTCAATAAGAAAATATAAAAAATTATTTTAAAATAATAACAGCATTCATGCTCTATATTTTACTCTGAATGTACAATTCAACACTGAACATTTTGATGTTAGTTGTCCTGCTTTTCGTTGGTTTCTATATATTTTTTACTTTCTCTCTTAGAATCCCTGTCAATGTTTTCTTCCAGGGTTTTCACGGTGTTAGGTCTTATGTTTAAACCCATCCTGGATTTAAACATAAGTTTAATTTTGGGCAAGAACTTCATGACTAAAACACCGAAAGCAATGGCAACAAAAGCCAAAATAGACAAAAAGGAATCTAATTAAACTTAACAGCTTCTGCACAGCAAAAGAAACAATCCTTAGAGTGAACTGGCAACCAACAGAATGGGAAAAAAATTTTGCAATCTACCCATCTGACAAAGAGCCAATATCCAGAATCTACAAAGAACTTAAATTTACAAGAAAAAGCAACCCTATCAAAAAGTGGGCAAAGAATATGAACAGACTCTTATCAAAAGAAGACAGTTATGTAGCCAGCAAACATAGGAAAAAATGCTCATCATCTCTGGTCATTAGAGAAATGCAAATCAAAATCACATTGAGATACTATCTCATGCCAGTTAGAATGGCCATCATTAAAAAATCTGGAGACAACAGATACTAGAATGTGGAGAAATAGGAAGACTTTTACACTGTCGGTGGGAGTGTAAATTAGTTCAACTATTGTGGAAGACAGTGTGACAATTCCTCAAGGATCTAAAACTAGGAATATCATTTGACCCAGCAATCCCATTACTGGGTACATACCCAAAAGATTATATATCAATCTATTATAAAGACACATGCACACATATGTTCATTGCAGCACTGTTTACAATAGTGAAGACTTGGAACCAACCCAAATGCCCATCAGTGATAGACTGGATAAGAAAATGTGGCATATATACACCATGGAATACTATGCAGCCATAAAAAAGGATAAGTTCATGTCCTTTCCAGGGACATGGATGAAGCTGGAAACCATCATTCTCAGCAAACGGACACAGAAACAGAAAACCAAACACTGCATGTTCTTACTCATAAGTGGGTGTTGAACAATGAGAACACGTGGACACAGGGAAGGGAAGATCACACACTGGGGCCTTTTGTGTGGGCTGAGGAGTACTAAGGGGAGGAATAGCAGGTGGTAGGGGGATTGGGGAGGGATATGATTAGGAGAAATACCTAATGTAGGTGACAGGGGATGAATGCAGCAAGCCACCATGGCATATGTATACCTATGAAACAATCCTGCAAGATCTGCACATGTATCTCAGAACTTAAAATATAATTTTTTTAAAAATCCCTTCCAATGTAATAGTTACATTGGTACATATTTCTTGTATTTCTAACTTTGATAACAGTTTTATTTTTAATTTATTTGAATTAGTATCAGAAAATTAAATCTCTGTTCATTGACATTGTTGATTTTGATAACATTTATATTATTTATTTTTAATTTATTTGAATTAGTATCAAAAAGCCTAGGCTTTAAATCTCTTTTCATTGATGTTGTGAAATTTTCTTTATAGCTAAGTATGTGATATGATAGATGACATTTTAAAGTGTTTTATGGATATAGCAAAAAAAAAAAAAAAAAAAGAACTCTATTTTCTGTCTGAGGGATGCAAGGTTTTTTTTTTGTTTATTGTTTGTTTGTTTTGAGACACAGCCTCACTCTGTCACACAGGCTGGAGTGCAATGGCATGATCAGCTCCTCAGCTCATTGCAACCTCTGCCTTCCAGGTTGAAGCAATTCTCCTGCCTCAGCCTCCTGAGTAATTGGGATTACAAGCACGCGCCACTGTGCCCAACTATTTTTTTTATTTTTAGTAGAGACAGGTGTTTGTCATGTTTCTCAGCCTGGTCTCGAACTCCTGACCTTTGGTGATCTCCCCACCTCAGCCACCCAAAGTGCAGGGATTATAGGCACTAGTCACTGTACCCGGTCTTTCTTCTTTCTTAATGAAAAATATGTTTAAGCAATTTCTCATTTCATATGATAGGTACTGTGATCTTTTGGTAGATAATAATGTCAGGTTAAGAAAGCATCTATTTCTAACATGCAAAACTTATTAGTGGTGAAAGTTGACTTTTAAAAATATATTTTATGTGTCTGTTAAGACTATGATATTTTATTGTTAAAACAGCCACACACCCTTGATTAAATCAATTTTATCTATCATGTATTTTTCTTCTTATACATGTGTAGATTAAATTTACTAGCCATTTATTTAGGATTTTAGCATCTAGGTTCTTGAGAGAGGTTGGGTTGTAATTCACTTTTCTCATAATATCCTGATCTGGTTTTTGTGTCAATACTACACTAGCCCCATGAGTTTATTGTATTGCCTGTTTTTACTATTTTATAGTCGTTTACAAAGTTGAAATAATATATCTTTTTTTTTTGTTAGTAGTCACTGTTAAAATAAATAACCTAGCCTTTGTTCTTTTAGTGAGCAAAAACTAAATTACGAATGCAATTGCTTTAGTGATTCAGAATTACTGTTTTTCTGTTTGAGTCTTTTTAGCAGGTAACTATACTATATAAATTTACTTAATGCATCTAAATTTTCAAATATATTTGCATAAAGTCATAATATACCCTTTTTATTTAGATGAGATCATTGAAAGGCAATATGGCATAGTTGCTAAGAGAATGTACTCAAGTTGCTAGGTTTAATCCACACTCTAGTACTTAAAATGCATGCTAGTTTGGCTAAGTTATTTAATGTCTCTGTTCCTTAGTTTTTCCAACTATAAAATAAGAATAATAGTAGTGATTCATGTAGTTGTTACGGAAATTCAATAAGTTAGTATTTTAAAGTTTTTAGAACAGTTTTTACTGGTGATATGTAACTATGAAAATTTTAAATGTATCAAAAACCTTATCATTTAATATTTCATTTTTTTCTGAATCATGTTTAATTCCCGATTTTGTTTGTTAGTTTGTACTCATGAGTTAGTTGTTAAATTTTGTACTCCTGGGTTAGTTATTGTAATTTTTACTTCATTGTTGTTATTGATCATTTACAATTTAATTGCATTGTAGACTGACAGTATGATCTTTATGATACCAACCTTAAAGAAGAACTAGAGAATACCTTATGGCTTAGCAAACATGATTAATATTTAATAGGTTCTGTATGGTTGAAAACAATGAATATTGTTCAGTTTGGAATGTAATGTTTAAATATGTCCATTCAATCAATATGGTGAATTGTGTATTTCAAATATGTAACTTATTGTATATTCAAATCCACATATATACTTATTTTTTACTCTTCAAAACATTATTGAAACTAATGATAGTGAGTTTGCAAACTCCTTAATGTAGCTCAGCCCATTTTAAAAAATATTTTTTGATCTAGTGATTAGACATATTTACATTTTAGAATCATCATATCTTCCAGGTGAATTGAATATTTTATCATCATGCAGTGACCTTTACCATGTTGTTTTTTTCTTAAATTAAATGTGTCTAATATTAATATAGATATGTCAGCTTCTACTCTTAGTGTCTTTATTTGTTTAGATGGCTCTTGTAGACAATGTGCAGCTGGATTTTGTTTTATTTTTATTGTCTTAGAATTTATGACTTTTAATGGAACCCAATCAATTTGTATTTATGTAAATTACAAATCTTTGGAAGTTTTTTATTGCTTTATTTGTGGTTTCTCTTTGTCCTACTTTTTAATATATATTTTTTTATTTATTGCATTCTCTTAAGAGTGTTAAATTTAGTTTTTATCTAGTTTTTTTTTTTTTTAACTGTTTTGTAAACTACATAACATACGTATATTTCTTTTGGCAAGCCTAACTTTTTTTGTTTAAATTTTTATGGATACATAAAAGACATATTTCTGGGGAACATATGTATTTTGATATAAACATACAATGTATAGTAATAAGTCTGGTTAATTGGGAGATCTTTCAAACATTTGTTATTTCTTTGTGTTGAACATTGTAAATTTACTCTTCAAGTTATGTTGAAGTATATTTAAAATAAAAGCTAAAGTAAGATAATCTACTTCTAATCACTACTTCATATTATACTTATTGTTCAATAATTTATATTTTGACATTTTAAAGTTTTTGTCAGCCAAATTACTTTTTTATTACTGTTTTATACAGATTTGATTTATATTTATCCTCTTGTTTACCAATTTATTTTGTTCTCCGCTCATTCCTTCTTGTATTTAGTACTTTTTGGGATCATTCCCATTTGTCCTAAAGTACTGCATTCTTTAGAAAGATCTTTAGAGAACGTATTTTGGGAGTAAATTCTCAGATTTTATTTGAGAAAATGTTCTTTATCCTTGTATTAGAACATCATTATGTCCAAGTGTACAAATAAGGCTAGGGGTCAGTTATTCTTTTCTTAGCACTTTAAAGATACTGTTTTATTTAGACTGAGGCAGAGATTTCAGTGAGCCAAGAATATGCACTCCAGCCTGGGTGACAGAGCAACACTCCATCTCAGAAAAAGAAAAAACAATTTTTTAAATTCTACTTTTTATTCTAAGTAATTATTCCTGTGTAAGTGATTCTTCCATCCCCCACATCAGGCTGTTTTTAAGATGTTTTCTTTAGTGTTATCATAACGAGCAGTTCCATACAAGTTTCAATCATTTTCTCTTTCTATATTTCCTCTTTATTTCTGTTATCTTCTTCTGAGTATTAGACTACCTTTTTATCTTATATCATTTAACAACTGTATTTTCCATTTCTTTCTGATGCATTTCTGTTAATTTCTTCAAATATGTCCTCCAATTCACCAGTTTTCTCTTGTTATTTAGCTACTTAAAATTTATTATTTCATAAATTATACAATTTATTGAACTACAGCATATTGTATATATATAATACAATTTCTAAATAGTTTTTTTCAAATTTGGACTTCTTATAAGCTATTTTTCCATTCTTATCCTTTCAAATTCCTTCTTTATATATTTAAACATATAAAGTTCTCTTATATTTTATATCTGGTAATTTTACTATTTGAAATCTTTGGGCTCTAAATTTAATATATTGTTTTTGTTTCTGTTAAAAACCATAGTTTCTTGTTTTTTTAAATATTTTTGTGGGGGTGGGAGGTTATTATTGTTATATGTGAGCTCAGTTTTTACGGAAATTTATTGTTGGGGATTCTATAATATTTGGATAGGCTGTAATTCTCTAAAGGAACTTTACATATGCTTCTGCCAGTTATCTGTAAGAGCTGTGAACACAGCTTCATTTTAAATTAAATTCTCACATGCAGTGTGAAGGACAATACAGTTTCTGTGGATTTTAAACTCAAGGGTATAGAAAACATTATCTGTGATTATGAGTTCTTAGGAAATACCTCTCCTTCTTCTCCATCCATAGCCACAAGCCAAGACATAATTTGTCTGCTTCCTCTGTGGTATGATTTTCTTTTTCTTGCAGATGACTAATTGACAATGTAGTTCTTTGGGATCCTATACAGATGGTCCCCGGCTTACAGTGGTTAGTCTTATGATTTTTCAATGTTAGGTTTTTTTTTCTTTTTTTTCTTTTTTTTTTTTTTTAAAGACGGGGTTTCACCATGTTGGTCAGGCTGGTCTTGAACTCCTGACCTCAGGTGATCTGCCCGCCTTGGCCTCCAAAGTGCTTGGATTACAGGCGGATGTGTGAAAGCAATAAACACGCAATAGACACTGTATTTTAAGTACCCATACAACCATTCTCTATTTCCCTTTCAGTATAGCATTCAATAAATTACATAAGATATTCAATACTTTATTATAAAGTAGGCTTTGTGTTATTTGATTTTGTCCAACTGTAAGCTAATGTAAGTGTTCGGAACAAATTTGAAGGAGGCTAACCTAAGCTGTTATGTTCAGCAGATTAGGTGTATTCAATGCATTTCCAGCTTAACATACTTTCAACTTATGATAACGTTTATTGTGATATCAACCCCATTTTAAGTCAAGAAGCATCTGTATATTTTTAGGAGCTCTTAGTTTTAATTCTCCATCTTTTGGGGGCCCAATGTCTTGTTTTAAATGCTCTGACCAGACACTACATTTCCAGATGTGGCCAATGTCCCTAGAGCAGGTATCAGCTTCAGCATTTGTTTACCACTATAGATTTGTGTTCTCACAATTGTTTTACTTTCAGAAAGTTCTACTATCTCTTTGAAAGTTTAGCTATTTTTAACAGTATGACTTTAATACTCTATACTAAATTCTAGGCAAAATGAAAGACACTTGTTTAGCATATTGCTGGAAATCACAGAAGAGCTTTTTTTGTATTAAAAATAGTTTTACCTCCACATTTAACTTTCAGATATGTGCACTCTTAATCTCAGTTCATTTCTCTCTAAAATTGATGAGTTCATGTCCTATGTAGGCACGTGGATGAAACCAGAAACCATCATTCTCAGCAAACTGACACAAGAGCAGAAAACCAAACATTGCATGTTCTCACAGATAAGTGGGTGTTGAACAATGAGAACACATAGACACAGGAAAAGGAACATCACACACCAGGGTTTCAGAAGTTGGGGGCTAGGGGAGGAATAGCAAGGGATGGGAAAATTGGGGAGGTATAGCATTAGGAGAAATACCTAATGTAGATGACGGGGCAATGGATGTAGCAAACCACCAACATGGCACATGTATACCTATGTAACAAACCTGCACAATCTGCACATGTACCCCAGAACTTAAAGTATAATGAAAAAATTTAAAAAATAAAATAAAATTGACCGCACATCAATTATTTTATTTTATATAATAATCAGGTGTACACAATAATTAACATAATGCATAGCATGATGAGTTTTATAATATAAACATGTTTAGAGTGCTTTGAGAGCACTGGAAAAGGTATTTATTCAGGTAGCTTTCAAGGAAGGTTTTCAAGAGTTGACATAGCTGAATGAGACCTAAAAGATGAGAAGTTTAAAGACAGCACAGGGCATTCTAGACAAAAGAAATTGCAAAAACATAGGCCAGAAAGTCATGAGAAACATGATATATTTAGGGAACTGCGATATATTCTGTCTCTGGACCATAGCATAAATATGAAAGACTAGTCAGAGAAGACACTAGAGAGGTATTAAAGGACATCAGATCTTATAGTACAGGTTCTTGCTAAGGACTTTGGACTTCACTGTGGAGAATTTCTGAAAGCTTGCAAACAAGGCAGTAACAATAGAAAATAAATACGTACTAGAGGATTAACATTTAGCAAGTTGCTGATGATGGATACAAACTATATTATTTTCTTTTTCTAATAAATAGGACCTCAGGCTCAGGCTACAGACCCGGGTATATTTTCTTCTCCTGTTAACACAAATATGTAAGTATCTAAGGAATTATATGTAATCATAAAAATTTTAATAATTACATAAGAGTGCTGCTCATAAACAAATGATTACATGGAATCCTCAATTTTTGTAGTTCTACTTGGATTTAGTGAAACTTAGTCTTTTGCAGACTTTCAGCACTAAGCTTAAGCTGTAGACAAAAGGAATCTTTGTCCTTCCCTTTCTTTATCTCCCTATCTCCACTATGGTTCTATAATCTACCTATAGTCAAGGTCTCCATGCCACTTTCAAGTGTATCTGCATCATAGCTTTATTCAGGTAATTTCTCATAATCTGTATTTATTTCTTTGCCTTTCTTTTCTTTGAAATAGCTACCATGCCTTATGCTTTTTGAGACTATTGGCTTTCTAATACTGGTAATATAGTTTGTAGTATTAATGACTTAATCAGTTATCCCCCACCTTAAAGGATATTTTGCAGATTAATACAATATAATAATCTCTAATAGTAGAAATTATGGCATGTAGAAGAGATATTTGTTAAGCCCAGG
Organism: Saimiri boliviensis; assembly: GCF_048565385.1. Lineage (NCBI taxonomy): Eukaryota > Metazoa > Chordata > Mammalia > Primates > Cebidae > Saimiri > Saimiri boliviensis. Next base: position 54,472,463 of record NC_133453.1, on the reverse strand, counting down.
GACTTTTCATTCCTCAAACCTTAGTGACCACCAATTTTGTTGATATTTATATCTGTTTTTCTCAACTCAAGAAAAGAGAGGAAAACATGAGCCTAAGTAATAGCATGAGTTGTTTTACACCCATGCCACAATCTTTTAAAAAAATCAGCAAGACAAATGAAGTCTAGGAAAGATGTTACAAACCCCAAATTCCCATGAAGATGATTGAGTAGAGTAAGTTGTGAGCGATGGCAAATGATATTGACATGTTCAGACTAGTCTTCTTGAAATAATAATTTTTACCTTAAGACACATAAATACCAGTTTGTTTGACTTATTGAGTATTCATATGATACATAACACAGTAAAAGATGCAGAAGGAAGGAAACTGACTTGTCTAGTTCAAAGCAATGAAAGTTGGTGACCATATGTAGACCACATGTAAAATAACATTACTTATTTTATTTATGGGATACATACATTTTTATTTATTGGAAATATAAATACATACCTTTTTAAAGAAAAGCTCATAAGAAGCTCATAATATAGTTGTAAAAAGTGCATTTTTATCTTCTCAAACCCAAGCATGTAGAACTACAAAAATCACTTGAATATTTCATAGCAAGCATTTTCGATATTCTTTCCTTATAAATATTAGCTTGGTGAAAAATAAAAATCTCTTTATCTTACCTGGAGCTTCTTCACCACTTCTCCAAAAGCATACACAGAGATCCAAATAAAGAGCAAAGACACATATGTCACATTCCTCTTGTTCAGGTTTAACTCCAAGTTTTATAGGAGTTTGCTGTGGAAGTCTCACATCTATTCTATCATTTCTTTCTCTTCTCTCACTTATTGCCTAGTTTTCTTGTTTCCGTTCAGTTTAATGTTACAAAAGATTTATAAAATAGAGATGAAAATTCAGAACCAAGGAATGAAAATAAAGCAAGTATAACAGCAGTGGGAGTAAAGTTGCAATAATTCAGCATTGCACTTAGTTGATGAGTAAGTGTGTATTACAGGGAAGGTATAGGAGTAACAGAGTGAATAAAGCAATAAATCTATTATCCTGAAGACTGTGGTTAAAACTTGTAGTTTATTTATTGGATAATAGTCTAATGGTTTTTAGTGCAGGTATGGTAGTCAAATTAGCATACATAATGAGTAACTTTGACAATGGTATGTAGGAAAGATTGAAAGAAAGAAACTCAGAACCAGTTATCAAAGTCCATTAGTGGCCTGCACAAAGGCTTCATTTGGCATTAGAGGGAAGTAGGCACAGATTCAAAAGACTTTAAATAGGGATTTATTTATCAAACATTTATTGAGAACCTACTATGTTCAAACTATAATGCCAGATCTTAGGCAGGTACCAAGATAAAACTATGTTTCTACAATTTCAGGGTATTGTTTTTGAAGGATATTATGAAGCTGAAGAGAGGGGATAAAAAATAAGACAAAACACCAAAACCTGTTGCTATTACCTAGGCTCACTGTTTTTCCTAAATAAGTGCTCTCTGGAATGCTATAAGTCTTTGATTAATTTTCTAGAGTTCCAGAAACTATAATTCTGGTCATTTTTCTTTTGCCAGTTTACTCATTATTTTTTTGGAGGAATGAATGTCTGAGATACTTACTCTGCCATTTCTGCTGATGCAATGCTTTATCTGGTTAATAAAATTGTTTTCAAATAGTCATCAATAAAGTTTTTTCAGTTTTCAGATTAAATATACATGTAGGCCTTTGTACTTTGGTTCTGTGTTGCATGCTTTTGGAGCAGAAAGTCTGCTGGGAACTGGTATCAATGAATACATAGAACTCCTTGAGTTATGTTTTATGCTAATGATGTAACATGAAGAAAACAGAAAAATGAATCTGAATGCATTAGGTTGCAGAATATCTAAGAGAAAAACCTGTGGAAACTTGGGTTGACCTAAGAAACCAGATCCTAGAAAAACAAATGAGGGCAAGTGATAGAGAACATATCAGTGACATCAGCTTCCATACTCCCAATTGCATACTGCAAAAAGGTACTAGTCTAAGGATAGACTGTTGTCATGAACCCATTTAATGAACTGAACCCAGGGAAGTTTTTTTTCTGCCAAAATATAGGATGTAGCTTTCAGTCTGGCTGTTTCTTAAAATTGAATTATAAACCTCAGGGAAAATGTAAATTTAGTCATGTGGAGTACAGGCCTAAAAGGAGTGTACTTCAGAAAGTAGAAAACAGAAACAGTTCAAATCAGCAAAAATATATGAAAATAAATCAGACTTCAGTGTTAGATCTTGTTTTAACAAATATTTATTTTATTTTCTATTATTTTTATGATTGAGCTATTCTTTTTTGCAATTCAGAAAACTTAATTTCATTAGTGTGTGATGGTAAATGTAATAACACATGATAGAATATTGTCATACATAGTAAAGGAATGTGCATCTAAATTGGTATTAAATAGAGCTAGAAATCCATGATTTTAACCCATAGTTATTGAATAATCATTCACTACTTTCTTCCTACTATGGAATATGGGGAGGGAATGATAGAACTATGGCATTTGAAAGAGTAAATAAATGACTATCAGAAAGTTCTGGTCAGATGTCTTGCTGCTCTATCAGACCTTTTAACAGTCAGAAGGAACTCATCTGGCCCTCCCTGCAAATCCTATATCCTTTTTCAGAGAAACCAAAGTGGGCATGGCTAAGGTGTGTTAGAAGAACAAAGATCTGAGAGGTGCATTGTTTATGCTGCAGCTGTAAGTCTGTTCCCATGAATAATAAAGTACATTTCTAAAACTAGAGGCCAATCTAAGGAGAAAGTAAAATAGGAAGATTGGAAAAAATGGTATATTCTTCATTTTGAATTTCTATAGAGAAACTCTTAGCTACAACAAAATGATTCAATGATTAGAAATTTTAGAAAAAAGTTTTATAAACAGTTGACTCTATAATAAACAAATGATCAACGTTTCTCTACAGGCAACAGAACTTACCGCAAAACTGCTTACAGGAAAAAGTATGTATCATAAAATCCACTGATCAAGCAACATATGAGTCATACTTTCTGATACATCATAATAGAATACATTTTGTTAACTAGAAAACTAGGAGTCATCCATTGATATTTGTTGGTTTTCTTTGTCTTTTTTTCTTCTTTGAAGTTCCTTTTCAGTTAATTCTTATACTTTTCTGTGGTCCAAAGTTGTTATCAAAAATAATATTAGCCCTTCATATGAGGTCTCATGGATATAGAATGGTGAAATATTAAGGGACCTAGCCTTCACAGGAAGAGAATCAAATACCACAAGCCTATCTATCATGGGAAGCTATATCGATATGCTCTTGCAGATCTTGTTAGTGAACTCAGCAGTAGATGAGTTGAGATGCTTGGATCTGTCTTTAGCAGTTTTGTGAAAAGGGACCTCATCACCTATGACCTGAGACTTGGAACAGGCAAAAATAAGGTTGTATATTTTTATGAGACCTAATTTGGATCTAGACTGAACACTCAGGAAAGAGAAAGCATTTAGGGAACAAAACATATTCTGGCACACTATTTAACATGGACACTTCCTCAATTCATAGAATATGCAGCAAATAGGAAAGCTTTGACCCAAGGGAATATTTTTCAGTTGAATATTGTAATAGAAAGAAAGTGAAAACTAGGATTTCATCTATCATATTTCACTACAAAGAAAACTTTAAAAATAGATGCCTCTTTTATATATTGAGGTTGGAATCACTTTGCCACAACTAGCCTAAGAGTAATAATGTAGGTTATTGTTTATCATCTCTCGTAATAAGAAAAATAACATATATTGAATGTCTTAGTTTATAATTTATATGTGTCGTAGTTGATTTAGAATAACTATCTTCTCTGTAAACATTTAGGTTTTATTCTTAAATATTTGATTTAGAGTGTATTTATTTAAGACAAGTATTTTATAACAGACTGTCATCTCAAAATATGTGTCATAAACACTAACTCATTGCTTATACAATAAGTTAAAAATATTGGGGGTATATTTGGGGATTACAGCTGAATAAAATGGCCTTTCCTCAGGTGCTCCTCAAATGCTTTGAAATGAGCCATGAGGGAGTGTGGCATATACATGTTAACTTTTCTATGAATATTTCTCTGAAATATGAATAATTTCAGACTAATTTAGGCAATATTTGGGGTGTGAACAGCCTAGTTACAGGAATCTTATTTATACGAAGACCTACATATCAGCTTTCTATGCCTTGCTGCCAATTACTTGTGTTTACAGCCTGTATGCTTTAAGAGTTTTAACAATTTAAAAACAGAGTACTACTTTATTATAAGTAAGGTGAGTTTTGTAAGCCCAAAATACATTTGCGGTTGGTAAGTAGAGGTTTATAGAACTCTACAGATGCATTTGTTTCTATCCATAGTCCAGTACAAATCTATGACAGCACCATTGATCACTAAGGAAATGGTTATTCAAATCTGATTCTTAGTTCCAGCTCAGTAATAGTCTAACTTTCTTAATCTTGCTCAGCCCTCCCTACTCTTTGATTCCCAAATCTAGCTTCGCTTTTATGTTCTATCTAAATTAATGTGTTACCTTACTTTATTATCTGTTCTCAGCTTTACTATCTAAGGCAATTTGTATTGACACTTGTTTGTTGGGTAAAAAGCCCGTCAATCTATATAAAGCCTGAGCTTTTATTTTTGTGTATCAAATAATTCTTAATAATTAACTTTTGTCATATGTGTGTGTATATATATTATATATATATATTATATATATATATATATATATATATATATAGAGAGAGAGAGAGAGAGAGAGAGAGAGAGAGAGAGACTGCAGTCTCACCCTTTCAGCAGGGACTGGAAGAGAGAATTATTTGTGTTCCTTCCCCATATCTCAGTTAGACAGATTCTTCTGAAAGCAACCAAATATTTTGGCTGCATCTGTTTTGAGAAATATTTTATTACAAATATTTAATGATCTTAATTTAGCTAGATCATAAAAATTATATATTTTCTTTCCAAAATATTTGCATGCTGTGTGCCTATACAACAATTTTTTTAAACAAAAAATCATTTATCCTGATAATAAATGTCAAGGGAAAAAGAAACTTTTGAGAGACTGAATAAAATAAATCTTAAACACTCACAAAAAAATACTTCAGTGTAGTGCAGAATAAACAAACTATAAATTCATCTGAAATTCTAAATTTCTAGTCTGTTTTTTTTTACTATTTTCTTTCATAAACCATATTGGTATTCCATCTATACATTGATTGATATAAAAATTCAATGTTACCTGCTGTCTCCAAAACATAGAGTAAGTTGTTACATGACTTTGTTTTCATCCCTGCTTACTTCATTTCTAGGTAACTTCTGAAGAACTGAATATTATAATTCAGAATATAATGACCTGGGTTGTAGCTACAGTGACTAGTATATTGTATCCAGCCATCACAAAGTATGAAGAAAGATTGAGAAATAATACATACCCAGCGTCTGATAACTCCATCCTCTCTTCAGATAGTTCAAGTTTCTGTAGCACATGCAGTGAAGACTTTACATATAAAACCTACACGTCTTCAACAACTAAAACATTTCAGGCAGAACCCTGTGCATTTGCAGTTGACCTGTCAGTAAGGAGACCAACCACACCGATAAAACTTTCTCCTGCACATAAGGGAAGAACTGTTGTGGGGAAAACCTGTCATGCAAGAGGACAATCTATAACCTCTACACTTAAATATAATAAAACCAACATGCTATGTTCATACCCTAAGCTCAGAAGTTGTAAATCAGATAGTCATCTTTTAGCATCATTTGAAACAAGCACAACAAAGTCTAAGGATGCTACTACTGAAACGGATAGTCTAGGGAGTTCATTGATTTGTGATAAAAAACTAAAAGCCATAGATGAAATGAAGAATTTAAAAAATGTTTTTGTTAACTTTAAATGTCACTTGAAAGGGACAACTAAAGTGATTTTAGAAAGCATTTTTCATGAAATAATGTCTGATTTAACCCAGGCCATTCCCTCTCTCTCTTCTGTTACTGCTGAAGTTTTTGTTGAACAAAGTGAACATGAAAAAGAAGACTTGCCCTCCAATGTTGATATTTGCTCACTTGCTTCTGAGATTGTGGAAAATATGCTTGAGAAGTTAGAGTCTGCAGTGGAGAAAAAATGTGTTGAGATGTTTTCACAAGAAGATGTACCAGCCAGCATTAAACCAAGGTTAACAGCCAGTGATGAACATCTCCCATCATCAAATAAAAAACCTTTAATGGATTCAATGCCTCGTACTTTGGACCCAATGTATGATATTGCAGAGGACATGGTGCATGCCATTTTAGAAAAGCTGATGTCTCTTACTTCTTCTAAGCAAAATGAATTTCTTCATCTTAAAGATTCGACTAAGCTTTCCTGCCAGCAACATAAGACAGACCCAGTATGTATGTTACTTCAGAGAGCTAGCAAAAATAAATCTAGTCTTGAATCTGACACAGCTAGTTTAATTGTCAATGAAGAAATACAAAATTTACTATCAAATATTTTTTCCCAATCCTCCTTGGTTGGTTATATAGAGGAAGCAATTAGTGCTATACTAGGTTATATACAAACTGAACTAATTAATGAGAGAATTATTGCATCTGAAGAAACAGTAGTACTCCTTCAGCTACTTGATGATATCCTTGTTCAGCTCCATCAGGAACCAGCAAAGGAAAATTTTCAAAAAAGTAGACAACCTAGAATAAGTAGTCCTTCTGACACCAAAGAAAAGTACAGACTCGCTGGCACTAGATTATCTAATAGTCCTAGGTCTAGAAGACCATTTCTACCTATAAATGTTCCAGGCATGGTTCTTTATTCTGAAGATGAGGAGGCAGACAATATTGTAAAAAATATGCTTGATTCAACTTTCAAAGATGAAAAAGTAAAATCACAAGAACAGATTCCTAATGATTCGTTTACGAAGGGAAACACTTGTTTTGAGTACAAAAGAAATATCAAACCACCTACAAAGCCTGTTTCTAAAAGTCAAGTTGCATTTCCTGATTGGGAATTAAAGACACCATCTCTTAATCATAAAGATACTTTAAAGAAAAAACTTTGTTTGAATAAAGTTATATCAACCTTCAGCGAAGACCAAAAGCATCAAATACAAAAGGCTTCAGAAAACATAGTCACAAGTGTTTTAAAAGAAATGCTCAAGGACATATCATCTGTTCCTCCTGGTCACTTAGACAGCAAAACTGGCAATGAAACTTCAGTTCTTGTTTCACAAAAGCCTCAAGGACTATCACATCAAGAATGGATAGACCAGCTGTTTTCTGTTTCAGAAATCAATACAGTGGCTCAAGAAATAACAGATTCTGTGTTAAACATACTTCATCAGGCACAAAACTACATTTCCAATACCACTAAAAGTTGCATTTCATCCTCAGTTCATCAGACTTCCTTAGATAGTTCTGACACTGCAGACAGAGTCAAAGAAGCACCAAATAAATGTTCATTAAAAACATGGTTCGACAGTGAAAAGAAAATGCAATCTTTATCTTCATTCAATATTGATTCTGAAAAGCCTTCCTGGTTAAAATCTGGAGAAAGTGAACTTAAACCTGTAGATGACATTAATGATAAGATCATTCATACAATTTTTAAAAGACTGAAGTCATTTATATGTCCAAAATTGCATATGGGCTTCAAATCTTCACTACGATCTCAACTTAGTAAGTACACAGCTAAAATAGTGAACATTGTTTTATGTGCTGTCCAGAATGAACTGGAACTCCGTAAGAAAAACCTAAATCTTATGGAGATGGACCATACCAAATCCCTTACAGCTAACACTAATAAAAAATTAGTCACGAGTATTGATGATGACATTTTGGCAAGTCCATTATTAACATGTATTTATGATATGTTATCCAGCAAAAATGCAGATGAAAGAAACATTTCACTTTCTTCATGTATGCCAAAGTCTGCAGATGACAGTGTTGATGAACAAAGCATTTTGCCAAATAGGCAGGATAAAAAATCTTTTCACAAATATATGGCTACCCCTTGTGCTCTCCACAGTGTCAATGATGAAAAAGATATTCAAAATAATGCAGAATTGGAAGTGTTAGATAGAATTGGGGAAACACTACATGAAATGTTAAGCAAGCTCTTGGGAAGTCAAGAGACTACCAATAAGAATCAGAAAATGGCTGCTGCATTGCAGTCTAATATTCAGTTAGTTTCCAAAGCAATTTTTGATTATATCCTTGAAAAATTATCTGGTGTTGACATGGATACCAGTTTTGCAAGTTGTGGATTAAAAGCCATCTCAGAGTGTCTTGACATTGACAACCCATCATTTGCTTCAATTATTGAGAAAATGGCCAAATCCACCAAAATAATCTCCAACATAGTTTCCAGAATGGTTCAGGAGGGCAATAAAGAGGGGACTCAAAGCAAAGCAAAACCTGTTGCTCCTGTGTCTTCCAAAGCAGAGAGCACAAAAGAAATGCATCCAAATAAACTGAAAACTGTAGCTTCAGACATTCTTAATATGGTTTTTGCTAAACTGAAAGGGTTTGCCAATGGATATTTAGAAATTCTGGATGCTACTAATGATGAAAATAAGAAAAGCAGTAAGATGGGCTGGGAATGTGAAAGCACCAATATTTCCAGAGACACACGTGAAGAATCATTTCTGTCTGCTCTATACATGCCGGCAAAGAAGGTATCAAGTGCTATCTTGAAGGCTATTCAAACAGAATTAAATGTGACCTCATCAGACTTGAAGACAAGTGTAAAAACCCCACCACCTGAGACTCAGATTATTACAGATATAGTCAAATTAATTTTAGATGCAGTATCTTCAGATATGTTTAATGAAACTGAATCTGAAGATGGAGGCATTGAAACTTATCGATATAGGCCAACATATGGAAGTCTTCCTGGAGGAGCTGAATCAGATTCATTTCTAGAAGATGATGCATATACAGAGAAAAAAATTATTGATGATAGATCACTACAAAGAGAAGAAATGAAAACACATTCTCTTAAACAATGGGCTCTAGAAAAAACCTTAAACAAAATTGAAGTAAAACTCAAAGAACCAAATATATCTCCAATTGCTCCCATTATAAGAAATATTTTGAATGAAATCTTTCAAAGTACTTTAATCAATCAATTAAATGTGCTTTCTCTCTCCCACTCTCATTTTAATGGCATGCCTAACAATGTTGATGAGCCAATTGCCCAAACACCTGTTCAGTGTGTGGATAAAATGATGGATCCTTTAATTTCTGAAGCAGATATAACCATGGTAACAGAAAATATTGTTAAAACTGTATTTCACAAACTTTATTCAGCTGCCATGACAGAAATTAATGTAAGAAAAAATAGGTATAAAACTATCACTTTTTCAGCAAATGTTTCTTTTCATGAACACACCTATGAAGGAAAGTCCTCTGTCACTGTCTTGGATAAAAATCCATGTACTTTTCAGTCTAGATTCAGTGTTGCTGACAAAGAGGCAAAGGTAAATGTAGTTGAAGATATTGTACAGGCAATATTAACAAATTTGGAAACGTTTGCTACTTCCAAAGTAAAATCTCTCTTTTGTTCCCAAGTCAACTTTACAGTTCCATTGGCCTTACCTATTCAACAAAATCAGAGTACATTGAGCAAAGCATTATCAGCCAAAGATCCATATTCTGATGAGCAATTTTCCTATTCCTCAGTAGATCATGCTAAGTCAGGAGAGACCAACTTGTGCCAACTGTCTTTGTCTAAATTAAATACTTATGCACAACAAGTGGCTAGAAAAAATTTACAAGAAATTAAACATGAATTAGATAAAGAAAAGGAAAATGATTTCTTAACTCATGACATTGGGATTTCTAAAAGTATTGCAAGTCAAATTGTTAACACAGTGTTAGACATTATATCATGTAAAGGCAAGTGTAACAAAAACAGTTCTGATAAAGAGATTGATTTGGATCAGCAAAAAGGTGTTATTGAAAAGCTGCTCAATAAAACCGAATATCAAAAAGTACTTCAGTTTCAAATACAAGACACAATTGAAGGTATCTTATGTGATATTTACGAGAAAACCCTGTATCAGAATAATCTGTCATTTGCCACACCCACTCTGAAATGTAGCATAGCTGATAAACATTCAAAAGAAAGTTCTGAAATGTTCATGGAGGGTGCAAATCAGTTTATTCCTAAGCTTTCAGTTCCTAAATCAGATGTCATTTTGATATCCAATGATATAGTGAATATTGTTCTTCATAATCTCAGTTCTGCTGTCATGCTTATCATAAATGCAAAGAATCCTACTTCTGCAACATTGTCCCTGACCTTTTCTGATATGTTTCCAAAAATAGACTGTCAACAGCCTCTTAGGGGATCAAAAACTGAAAGAAAAACAGAGTGTTTTTCGTATTCAAGAAATCAGAAATCAGCTTATGCTGATGATAATCATTTAACTGTAGTAGAGAAAGAATGCATCCAGAAATTTGCTGCTGATTCATGTGAAGAAAATGCTAACTTCATTACTAAAACTATTTTTAATCGTTTAGAATCTTTTGCCACAAAAAGAGTTGATTCATTAATTACCCTTGCTTTCCAACATAAAGAAGAGTCATTTGTTATCCCAGAATTGGAAAATTGTAAACAAAATGGCAGCATCTTTTATGATTCAAGCCAAGTGGAATCAGACGTGAATGTCCTGAAAATACCAGCAACTGAAACCATTCTCAGCCAAGAGCTCACGGATTTCACTTTTGCCAGTCACAGAGAGAAACTTGGATCCACAATTCACCTATCACAAGCTAGCCTTAAGACATATGCTGACATCATTGCCAGTGCCATTTTGAAGCTTATTAAAAGTGATTTAGACTTAGAAATTCAAAAGATACATCCATATTCAAACAATATTTTGTTCCAAGAAAACATCATTGTGAGTGCAATTGTTGACAGTATGTTAAAGATGTTAGATGATAAAAGAACTGTAAAGGAAATTGGTTTCAATTCAAAAGAGAATCCTAACTTTTCACAGTTAACTTTATCAAATGAAATATTGCTGGGGCACAAAGAGAAGCAAATAAATACCAAACAATCTCTATTTACAAAGTATCCATTAGAACAAGACCAACTGATATTGGAAAACAAAAGTCAGATAATTGTTTTGGAAGAAATATTTATGAGAAATGGAGAATCAAAACACAAAGAAAACGTTAAACTGCTCAGTGCTGTGGAAGAACAGTTAAATAAGTTGTATCAAAGAATAAGGGAAGTCATAGGCCATTTGCCTCCATTTAATGAAACTTCCAACTTTATATCTAATTCTAAAACTAAAACACCAGACACAACACAGAAAAACAGTTTTCAATCACATATTAACAGTGTAGCAAATGACATAGTTGAAAGTGTTTTGGGGAAAATGTACTTGGTAGTTGTGACATCATTATATGAAAATAATAAAAGTAGGAGAGAAGTTGAAACATCTGACTGCAATGATTCCTTACCAATGAAACCATTAAGGTTTAGAGAAACTAAACAAGTAGGAAAAATAAATAATTCCCCTAAATATGTGATACCACAGGCTTATTCTTATGCAGACAATCAAAATATCTCTGTAATGGAAAGCACAGTTTTGCCATATTTACCATTGCAAGTGAAGAAAGACTTAATTCAAATGGTTCTCAATAAGATTACAAATTTTGTCTCACTTCATCTAGAAGAGAGTTTGTCCCCTGAACATTGTGCTGATAAGTTGCAACTTTTAAGGCCACACACTTTTAAGGTCAACCCTAAGGACAGCCCTAAGCCATGCTTTAAAGCAAATTTAAGAGCAAGATCAAAACTTACCACTTTGCCTAAATTTACAAAAAAACCACACTTAGGACTGAGTGCTACTAAGGCCAAAAGCAAAACCAAGTTAGGTCCTAGAGAGAAGACCCCAAAAGACAGCCAATCCAAAACTGCCATTGGGTTGTCACACATCATGTCAACTGGAGATGCCAAAAACTTACTGGACACAAAATTGCCCACTTCAGAACTAAAAATATATGCCAAAGATATAATAATTAATATCCTGGAAACAATTGTGAAGGAATTTGAAAAGGTAAAGCAAACCAAAGCCTTACCATGTGATCAAATCATAGCAGCAGGTAAAATAGTTAATACAGTTTTGCAAGAATTATATGTTACAAATAACTGCAATTTGGCTTATCCAATCAAATCCTCACATCTCAAACTTTCACAGGGGAATATAAGCACAGGATCTCATGCTAAACAAGCATGTTTTTACTTGGAGAATATTTCTTCACAGCTAGAACACATTTTTCCTAGAGAAGGTATATTTAAAAAATTGTTTGACAAGTGGCAAACAGAATCAAATGACAAGGAAAATGAAAAATGTAAGCTACTGATGATAGCTGAAAATGTTTTGACTGAAATTTCAATAAAAGCAAAAGAATTAGTATATTCTCTTTCACTTTTAAATTTGCCATCTCTTGAGAATTGTGAAAGCAGGCTTTATAATAATCTTAAAGGAGCTTCTACTAGAGCTGAGGATAGCAAAGCACAAATTAATATGTTTGGAAGAGAAATTGTTGAAATGCTATTTGAAAAATTACAGCTATGCTTTCTGTCCCAAATTCCCACTCCAGATAGTAAAGAGACTCTAGCAAACAGTAAAGAATACGTTACTGCTAAAAGTAAATATGGTTTTCCAAACAAGCATAGCCTCAGCAGTTTACTAATCTATAACACAAAGACAAAAGACCAAATTTCTGTGGGCTCTAGCAACCACATTGTTCAAGAGATTGTAGAAAGGGTTTTAAACATGTTAGAGTCATTTGTGGACCTGCAGTTTAAACCTATCTCCAAATATGAGTTTTCTGAAATTGTGAAAATGCCTATAGAAAATCTTCTTTCTACCCAACAGAAACTATTTAACAAAGAAATGTTGCCAAAATTACAACCACTTAAAGTGTTTCCTGATGAATCCAAGTCAAATACGATTTTTTTTAAGGAAAACATACAGGATATCCTTCTACGGGTTCATTCATTCCATTCACAATTACAGACATATGCTGTTAATATCATCAGTGACATGCTTACTGTAATTAAGAACAAGCTAGACAATGAAATAAGCCAAATGGAACCATCTTCAATTAGCATATTGAAAGAGAACATTGTAGCAAGTGAGATCATTGGCACACTAATACACCAGTGTATTTATTTCAATGAGTCTTTGAAACAAAACCCTTCAAAGGAAAGTTTATTCCATGGAGCTGAAAATGCCTACGTTGTTAATCAGCTTGAATTAGCAACTAATATGAAAACATTCACCTCAAAGTTAAAGGAAGGTAATTTGGGGATTAATCCTTCACAAGTGAGTGTAACTGACTTTACGTTTTGTTCAGATGAAGATATGAAAGAAAAGTACAGGGTTTTATCAAATCTACCCACCTCTGTCAGACCCTCTGTAGAAGACACATTTAAAAACTCAGAGCCAATGAAAAGGCCTGATTCAGAAACTATGCCATCGTGTTGTAGAAACAAAGTACAAGACCATAGCCCAAGGAAATCTAACTTTGGTCGTTTTGATGAGATCATGAAAGAAAATCACTCCCTCCCTGAAGGCAGTATCTCACAAAAGCTGTTTAGGAAAGCAAGCAGCTCCACAGAAGCATCGTTAAAGCCAGTCTTTTCATTCATAGAAATGGGAAAAGGTGAAAATCTAAGAGCATTTTATTGTGATACCCTAAAACCAGTTGTTGAACCAAATCAAATTCAGACAACCGTTTCTCCACTCAAAATATGTTTAGCTGCAGAAAATATTGTCAGTACTGTGCTATCCAGCTGTGGCTTTTCAAGTCAACCACATACTAATGAGAATATGGAAATAATGAAGCCATTTTTCATATCACAACAAAGCTGTTTATTTGAAGTACCTGGAGGACAAAAGAATAAGGAAAAAAGTGTTCTTGGAATGCAGGATAAAATAATCAGCTATATATCTGAAGAAGAAAACAAAAACCTTGAAGCCAGCAGAGAAGATTCTTCTTTCCTGCAAAAACTGAAGAAAAAGAGTTACCCAAATATAGAGACTCTGAAAGAAGCTGAAGCTTTTACTTTTGCAGATCATGAACTGGGTCCCAATGAAGTTCATCTGATAGCAAGACATGTCACCACATCTGTGATCACATATTTGAAGAACTTTGAAACTAGAGGTAAGCAAAAAAGAACTTAAACTAAAAGTTGTCATGATTTAGAAAGAAAACTAATAAAAGATATGTTTAAAAGATCTCCTGTCTAAAAAGCTGTATTCACCATTTTTATGAAAATAGTCTTGGAGACAGATGGCTACTGAGTTGCATTTTATTTTAAGTGTTATTTTATTTTATTTAGAAATAGTGTCTCTGTCACTGAGGCTAGAGTACAGTGGCATGATCATTGCCCCCTGTGGCCTTGAACTTCTGGACTGAAGAGATCCTATCATCTCAGTCTTCCCCTAAAATAGCTGGGGCCACAGAGCATGCCACTGAACTCTTAAGTTTTAAAAATATTTTTGTAGAGACAGGGTACTGCTATACTGCACAGACTGCTCTCAAACTCCTGGCCTCAAGTGATCCTTCTTTCCCAGCCCCTCAAAGTGTTGGGATTACAGGCATGAGCTACGATGCTTGGCCTCAAGTGCTTTTTAATCTATCGCAATGCAAATAAATGAATAATTAAATTTTTGCAGGGTTTGAATTTGAAGGATGTGTTGCTCAGTTTTCTCTATCTGCAAATGAGAGAAAATGAGACAATTTTAAAGCAGGAGATTTTGGCTGAGCATGAGGTAAAACTTTGGAAGGGTTATTAAAAATTCTTACACATAACTTCTTTGTAATCATATGGCATGTACAGTTAACTGACTGAAAGTTATTTCATTTCTTTTCAAGGGGTATTATTGAAGGCTTTGTTACTGTTATTCATAGTTTAAAAGAATAGTAGAATTAAATATCTTGTTTTGTTTGCATTCCAGTATTCCAACTTAAATTCCTTTCAGGTATAATATTCCAACTGTATCATAAGAGGGATTATATTTGCATTATCTTTCTAAGAATGCTTATGTGTATACCTTAGGTTAAACAATACATAATACTCACTTTGTATATCAAAAACTGTTGATTATTGACATTTAATAAAATTCAGTTTAATAATACTATAACATCCCAGAACTGGGTCAGTAGTTTCAGTTACCAATAATTAGTTGCTATTACAACAGTCCAGATACATCACTCGCACATCATTCTCATTGGAGATATTAGCAATCCTACCCACCTGCACATGGAGGTTATTTCCCATCCTTAAAACCAGTATTCTCCCAAGGTGGATGGTAATGAGGCTACAACTATAAACTCTTGAATAGACGTATTCCAGGCAGGACCTAATCGATTTTAGAAAACTAAAGAGTCATGATTTCATCACATTGATGCTTGACTGTCAATTCTATTCCTTATTCTCAGACATCTCCATGGTCTTCCAGTGACTTCACTGATGTTTTCTTTCACTTGGAATATCATTTCCTCACTCCCTTTACCTTGACATGGCCAAATCCTGTGTAGCAGTCAAAGCTCAGCTTACAGGCTTCTATCTGTATACAGCCTTGCCTGATACCGTATGAAGATATATAACATAATTAGGTTCTGAGGGGAAAAAAAAAAAACTGTGTTGCTCATAGCTGCCACACCCAGAAGTTGGCCATTCCAAGTAGGTAATGATTTGTAACAAATACAGTTTTGGCTAGAACAAATACAGAGTTCTTTGCTTGGCTGGCCAACCTTCCTTCTTTGTGACAAACTGTAATCTAGAGGCTAAAGTACTACTGCTAGTGCAATCTATTCCTAGCTTTCCTGGAGTTGCCACACTTTTATTTTAGTCAATTTGAGATTGCAACACAACTCCTTAATATCCTAAAAGTAAAACATAGCAAAACATTAAATGTTTTGTCTAAAAATATTTCAAAATAATTATATGGAGCCTCTGGATATCACTGGAGACATGGTAGGATGCATCACTAAACCAGGAAATTATTTCTCTGCCCCAAGCTTTTCAGCCTCTTAGAGTTCGTAACCATCCAGTCAAGACAGACATCAGCATTTGACTTAGTGGTTTGAATTTTGGGGTGCTATTTTCTCAACTTAGTGGCTAAAATTAAGATTCTATGGGGTGATAAATATTAAGGAAAATCCAGTTTCTTTTTGTCTAGATTTTTCTTTAGTGAGTTGCTCAAAGGGTGAAATATATATGTAAATAATTACCAATATATTGAATTTTCTGTATTTTCTTTAGTGCATGCTAAAATTATAACGTTTTCTTTTTTAAGTTTTTAGTGAGGAGGAGATGTCTACGGCTTCTATATGGTCAAGGAAAAAGTATGAATCAAAACAGCCCCTAGGAAACATATATAATGATTCCTCAATTTATCAATGTTGTGAATATCTCACTGAGTCAGTACTTTATCATTTAACTTCAAGCATTTCTAATGGCACCAGGAAGGGTAGAGAAAAAGAGAAAGTATGGGAAATTCAAGAAGCAGCATTTATCAAGATTATTTCGATTCATTCTCAAGTGTTTGCAAGCAAGTCAGTTTCCATTGGAGAACTTGCTTTATGTATTTCTGAAATCATTATTAAAATCCTTTTTAATAATAAAATTATACATGCTGACATTGCACAGAAAATGGTTTCCATACCAACAAAATACATTTACTGTCCAGCAATAGCTTCTGGTGGCTTTGATGACCTCTTTCAGGATCTCTTATTAGGAGTGATTCATGTACTGTCCAAAGAAATAGAAATAGATTATCACCTTGAAAACAATGGAAGAAACAAATCATTTTCTATGTATAGAAATAATAGTGTATTCATTTGCAACAAAATCAACAGACAGGCAGGCCCCAGAGACTGGCAGTTATCGATGAAACAAATTGATCAACTTTTTCAAAAAAATAAATTAAATTACCTTTCATGTAAGTTAAACAGCCTGGTTGGTAACCTAAAAACAAGTGAATCCAAAGAAGTCGTCAATAAAGTTTTTAATATTGTTTCAGATTTATTTTCACCAGATGAATGCCCAGATAGGGGTACGGATTCTGGTAAAATACGAAGAACATTTGTCTCCTCCTCAAATAATGAACAACCTAATAGCATATTTAGAAATAACTCACAGCTCTCCTCAAAATCAGTTTTTCTTCTCAGTGTTGTATGTGAGAAACTTATCAGAATACTTTTGGAAGAATGTACAAGCAATGTCTTTCTTGATAATGGATCTGTTTCAGAGGAAACATCAGCAGAAGAATGTCAGCTTTTAAACATGCTTCAAAGTGTAGAAGACGGAAAATCCGATTATTGTAAGAGAGGAATGAACTGTGAATGCCTTCAAGGAGATTACATGTCAGACCTTTTGGAAAATGTGGCAGAAATTGATCAAGACTTATTGTCATCAGACTCTATGCTTACTATTATTTCCCACAGCTTGGTTAAATCATTGATGAACAAATTATCTCACGGTATACAACAAGCTCCCGAAAGTCTACCTTTTGCAAATGAGCATTTGAACTACAGAACAAGAGAAATACAGTCAAGTCTCACAAAAGCAAGAAAGCCAGAATTAACAGAATTAAGACAAAGTAAATGCTCTTTAGGACTCAGGAGTTATGACAATAATTCTTTGACAGTATCCCTGAATAATCCCAACGTGGTTAGCTCCAAAATGCAAGCACCATTTGACAAGCATTGTGCAGTGAAATCCTCTTCTGTGTCATCACTTGAAAGACAGAGAACAAAAGAAATGGATAAGGTAGACATTCCTATTAAGCTACATCAGGAAGGTATATATGCTGGTGTTTATTCAGCCACATTTTTGGAAGGAATAATTTCAGAATTGTTTTTTAATCTCTCTACCTCATTGTGGGACAAAAATAAAAACATCACTGTGTCCTGGCTCAATGAGATGAATACATTATTTGTCAACAATGTAGTGAATGAATTTAATAATGCTCAAGTCACTGTTCTACGGAATGCTGAAGAAAGACTGTGTTTTCCACCAGTTCATACAGAAACTGTTAGCAAAATTGTCGCCTCAGTTTATTATGATGTTTTACAGCAGTATGAATTAAAAGTAGCCTGCCGTAATGATCTGGTATATGACAATACCTCAATAGCAGAACAAATAACAAATGGCATATTGTTAGAGGTTTTAGACTACAAACTGCCATCTTTCCTCAGGGAATATCTCATACCCCATTCATGTTACCCTCTCAGACCTGAAATTATATTGCAAAAGCTTCAAAATAACCTGAGAGAATTTACTTCCCTACCCAGGTCTTCATCTGACTATAGTACCATGTTATCACATTCATTTTTAGAAGATGTCATCAGAAGGCTTTTATCTCAACTCATTCCTCCACCCATTACATGTTCCTCTTTAGGAAAAAAATATTTAATGAGTTCAGATTTTAATGAAATGTCCACTTGTATAGTAAATAAGGTTATGTCAGCCATTTCAAAACATAAAATCTGGTTGACTGTATATGATAATAAATATCTATATACTGGAAGAAACCTACAGAAGATGGTGGATTCTATTTATGATAATATTTTGCAAATGTCTGACTCTGTTGCTTCTATACAAAAAAGTGTAGTAAGCCGAAGCCCAATTATGGTTGACCAAATAGCCAGTTTTATCATCCAAGAGATTATTGAAAATCATCTTCAGCCATTTTTGAGTGGAGAGGTTTTATGTCAATCAAAGAATCCACTGGATCCAGTATCTACTATGGTTAAACAGGTTCTGAGTGAAGCGATAGAGTTACACAGACCTCAGAAGCAATCAACTTTAGGTATTCCCCCTGATTCATTTGTAAGGGAGATTGTTGCCAGACTTTTGTCAAAGATTTTCACCCCAAAGCATAACACCAAAATTGAGTTGAAAAACATGACTCAAAGAATAGTAAACTCTGTAAAAAGCCATTTTGATAAAACTAAAATTCACACTCTTTGTGATGACAAAGAACAGTCCTTCTCCTCTTTTGATACAGATCTTGTGGATGAACTTGTCACCTCGGTTTATAGAAAGACTTTAAAGCAGCATGGGCTAGACCTTGCTATTGATAAAGAGTCTGAAGATAGTGGCATTTTTGTGGAAAATATTACCAATCTAATTGTAGCAGCTATTTCAGACTACCTTCTTCATCCACTGTTTTCTGGGAATTTGTCAGCTTCTACCAATTCTAATTCAGTGGCTGAGAATATTGTTCAGGACATCCTTAGTAACATCAGTAAATCTACTGAGCCAAGCCAGAGTTTACCTCTATATAACACCTTGCTGCCATACACAGTTTTAGAAGATATGATCAGAGTACTATTATCTAAATTATTTTCTTCTGCATCTAGCCTGGCTCTCAACAGAGAAACCCAAAAAGATTTATCAAGATCAAATTTCAATGAAATTGCTTCAAACCTAATTAGTGATATTAGGATGAAAATTTCTCAACATAAAATTCAATTTTCAAAAGAGGAAGAAGAAACCAAATTTATTTATTCAGAAGATGATATTCAGCACCTTGTTGACTCAGTATTTGAAAATATTGTGCAAACTTCTGGGTCTCAAGAATCAGCTGCGCAAAATATCACAAGCAGTAATGATGTTCTTATTGAAATAATAGCAGGCTTCATCATTAAACATATATGTCAAAAACATCTTCAGCCATTTGTGAATGGAAAATCATTACCTTCATCAGACACATATTTTGATAATGAGAGAAGGCAGTTATTTTATACCAGTGTTTACTCTTCAACATTTTTGGAAGATGTAATCTCTGGAGTTTTAAGAAAAATATTCCACCGGGTAGTAGGCATTGTACAAACAAAATCTGTAGGAGATTCAGAAGATGAACTGTTTAAGAAAGCTGAAGAACTCATACATTTGATAACAGGGGAATTTGCAAAAGCCCAAGTTAGCATTATAGATAATACTGAGGAAAGATTGTGTTTACCTCCAGTGAAAGGGGATGCAGTCAAAACAATTGCTGATATGGTGTACAGCAAAGTTTTGCAAGAATATGAAATGGAAGTATTGCCCAATAAAGATTTTCTAAATGACACAAAGACATTGGCTACCAGAATAACTAATATCATCCTGGCTGAAATTTTTGATTTCCAAATTCATCCAGATCTTATAGCAAGTCTGCCTTTTAAGTCACATTCCAAACTCAGCACAAATGTTTTAATAAAGAGAGTTCAAGATGATATAAGGAAATCAAGATTCCAAAGACAAGCTTCAACAATCTATACCACTATGTTATCACATAGTCATTTGGAAAAAATCATCACTCAGCTTATATCTCAGATGAGTCCATTGGACAACAGTGCAGAACAGTCAGATACTACTAAATCAGACTTAAGTAACACAGTGATAAAACTGATAAGTGAAATTATGTCAATAATTTCAAAACATGAAATATGTATTATTAAATATGGGAATAAAAGACAGAGTATGATTTCAGCAGAAGATACTCAGGCGATGGTTGATTCCATTTATGCTGATCTTTCGCATTCAAATATATATCAGTCCATTACAAAAGACAAAAAGAGCATAAGTGACATACCTGTTTCAAAAATAGCAAGTTTTATAATAAAAGAAGTCTTTAATCGTCATATTCAATCATTTTTATCTGAAGATAAAACTCTCCTTTTGGCTGCAGTTGATCAAACTTATAAATCGAAAGCAATAGATCCTAAACAAAGAGAATTATCTTTTATTGTGAACTCATCTGTCTTTTTGGAGGAAGTAATTTCTGAACTTTTATGCAAAATTCTTTATGCATTTTCACATAATATGTTGGTTACTGAAAATCCAGACAGAGTGAAACCTGAACTTAACAGCATTGTTACAACATTGGTAAATTCAATTGTTCTGGAGTTCACCAAATCAGAGATTTCAGTTGCAGATAACTTTGATGAAAATTTACGTTTCTCAGAAAGATATAAAGAAATGGTCCAAAAAATAGTCATCTCAGTATATGGAAAAATATTAGATCAATATAAATCTCTGAGTCAAATATATAGGGTTATACAAAGTGACACAATCTGCTTTGGTAGGAAAATATATTATTTGCTATTAGAAGAAATTTATGACTATCAGGTGCAGTCATTAGTTTCAGGAGAATTAGCGTTGTCTTCTTATTCTTACCCCCAAGCTGATAAAATAATCAAAAATGTGCTTAACATAATCACAAAGGATAACCATGCCTTGCCATCGTATATGACTGTGTTGCCTCATTCTCTTTTAGAAGACATGATTTATAGGCTTCTAGTGCAGAACTTCCCTTCAGCTCACACTGAAAATGAACTAAAAGAGGAAGAGGTTTCACCAGATGATGAACTTGTGGATGCAGCTTCAAAACTGACTGATGAAATTATAAAAGAAATTTCTGAACATGAGGTTCGACTTTCCATGGCAGAGGATAATGCAGAAAGTACGCAGTTAGAACCTACTGAAAATTTGGTCAACTCCATATGTAACAATATTTTGAAAACTTCTGAATTCCAAGCTGAAGTACAAAAAGATGCAGACAAAAAAGGACACTCATTCCTCAGTAAAATAGCTGGTTTTATTATGAAGGAAATCATGTATCATCATTTACAGCCATTTTTACATGGTGAAGAATCATCTTTCAGTGACTTACCCAATTATGACCATGTCTCTGAACTTGCTAAATCTGGTAAAGAAAAGACACAGCCTTCTCTATATTCAGCTACATTTTTGGAAGACATAATCGTTAACCTGGTTCACAAATTTTGTTGTCTCCCCATTATTACTAAAGACTCCAGGAAAAAAGAAATGGCAGAGCCAGATATTATGGGGTTAGCTCTAAAATTTGCAAATTCTCTGATAAGGGAATTTAAGAAAAGTGAAATAAAAGTTTTACCAAATGCTGAAAAATTGTTTTCTTTTCCACCAATTGATAAAGAGACTGTTGATAAAATATCCAATTTTGTATATGATCAGTTCATAGAAAAATGCACATCTAATGATACTCAGAAAGGTGATGAAAGTAACATTGCTATAGGGATGATTGCTGCTCTAGCCCAGAAGGCAATGTCTGCATTCAAGATTCAACCACTTTTTTCAGGAGACTGGTCTTCCACCCTCTTTTCATTTCTAAATCCAGATAATATCACCCAAAGGGTTCAACATCTACCACAAAACACCTCTACACAAATAAGCAGATGCTTAACAGAGAACCAACTCCCTTTACCAGATCAAGCATATAAAGATACTTCTTCCACCTCAGACTGCAAAAGCACAGTGAGCACTTTGGAAATAAATAGAGATACAGTGAGTAGAAAGAAAAGTTTTAAAACCAAGGACACATCAGTGATAAAAGGTGACATCCAAAATCCAGTACTTAGCTCTACAAATGCAATTATGAAAAGCAGCATAATTAACCTGATATCAGAGTCAGCCACAGGTGTGACAAATAAGAAGAAAGTGGATGAAAATAAAGTGGGAATTTGTACTCAAAAACATAGTGGGAATGTATCAAAAATCACTTCTTCAACTACTAGTGTGAAATGTAAAGATACTCAGGAGCCAAATTTGAGTGAAACATTTAAAAATAATGAAATTGAGAAGAAAAGAAATTTAATTCCAAAATATAAAGAAGGGCAGGATTATGAGGTACACACACATTTTCCATTAATAATTGATAATATAGAATATGAGAAGGAAGTACTTGGATCAGATTCTGAAATACGCTATAAAAAGAAGATTGATAATGCAAAAGAAAGATCATTTAAAAAAGATGGTAAGGTCTTTCAGTTACCTTCTCCAAAGTCCCAGAGAAATCTAGGGACCACAATGGAGACTTTGGAAATAGAAACTCAAGGCAATGAGGGGAGAAGAGACTCTCCAACCCAAACAGATAGGGATGAGGAACACCACTCAGATTATGAACATGTTCAAAGTGTCATTGAAAATATTTATGAGGATGTTTTACAACGATCTTCTTCTCCAGAACCAGCATATTATTCAAAACTCAGTTATGACAAAAGCCCTCCAGGTGATAATGCATTAAATGTAATTCAAGAGGTCAGCAGGGATTCAGCACAGTCTGCTACAACAAAAAACTTATCCTTCTCAACTAACAAAAATGTCCCTGCCAAAGAAAAAGAGAAAGAGAGAGAAAAAGAGGAAGAAAGAGAGGAGATTAAAAGTGAACCCAGTAAACCAGACGGCCCTCAGTACCAACCAAAAAATAAACCTGGAATTTTTCCCGCTAAATTTTTAGAAGATGTTATTACTGAGATGGTTAAAAAATTGATCTTTTCTTCTATACCAGAAACACAAATACAAGATATAGATCAAAATGTCTGTGATGAGAAAAATCAAGCTAAACTCTATGACACTGCTATGAAGCTCATTGATTCACTGTTAAAGGAGTTTTCAGATGCCCAAATTAAGGTTTTCAGACCAGACAAGGGGAATCAGTTTTTCCCACCTGTGGGAAAAGAGCCAACAACAGATGAAGCACCATCCAGCATTAAGATAAAATCTGCAGATAAAATGCCACCTGTTGATAAAATGACTAAAAAACCTTCAGTTAAGATACCATCAACTGACAAAACATTGGTCAATAAGGTTGTTCACTCTTCTGTTTGTAATATTTTAAATGAATATGGATCTCAAGACTCTATTTGTAAGAATATAAACAGTAATGGAGAAAATTTAGCAAGAAGACTAACTAGTGCAGTGATAAATGAAATTTTTCACCATCAGCTTAACTTGATATTTTGTGATGAGGTTTCAGTTTCAGCATGTTTGCCTCTGGAATCTAAGGATGTTGTTAAAAAGGTCCAAAAGTTGGCCCAAACAGCCAGCAAAGAATGTCAAACTTCATCACCATATACAATAATATTACCTCACAAATTTTTAGAGAATGTGATTTCTGCTCTTTTATCTAAAATTTTCTCAACAATATCCATCACAGAAACAAGAAAACTTGAGGATAATTTGTTCACAGAACTGGATTTCTTTCAAATTAAGTTAGTAAGTGCAGTTGCAACAGAGATCTCCCAAAATAAACATATGATTATACAGTATGTAGAATCCTTACAATCTGATGATCATGAAATTACTCAGTTAGTGGTTCAGTCTGTTTATAACAATCTCTTGCCACAGTTTGGATCACAAGAGATCATACGAAATTGTGTCACCAGTGGATGCAAAATCCTTTCAGAAACCATAGTTGACTTGGTTCTACGAGAAGTGGCTGGCAATCAGTTGCAGAGCTATTTTTGTGGAGAGCTAACTCCGCGTCAGTGTGTGGAAGTTGAAAACATTGTTGAAAATATCCTTAAAGATGTTTTCCAAACTACTGATGTGCCCTTACCTAAACCATCACATGCTCATAAGCTGTCTTATAACATAATAGAAGAAATTGCTGTGAAATTCTTATCAAAGCTTTTATCTGTATTTCCAAAAGTGCATAAAGAAAGAACCAAATCCTTAGAAACTGAAATGCTAAAAATAACTTCAAAAATATTAAATTCAGTCCAAGGATTTATCTTCAAAAGTAAGATTAAACTTGTAGCACCCACCAAGGAATCACCTACTGTACCTGTAGCTGATAATGCAACTATTGAAAACATAGTTAATTCTGTTTTTACCAGTGTTTTAAAGCACTTTGGTTCTTTTACTTCTATATTTAAAGATTTAATGGGTAAAGGTAGTGTCCTCTCAGAAATAATAGGCTTTTTATTGGTGAATGTAATTTCCAATTCTGAATTTCAACCTCAAGTAGAGGAAGAAGTATCAAATTCAGAATTAGTTCTGGAAGCTGTCAAAATTATGGAAAAAGTGACCAAAATTATTGATGAACTTAAGTCTCAGGAAAAGTATTCGTCCAGAAATGGTTTGACATTAGATGTCAAACTGTTAGAAGAGGTGTTGGCCTTGTTCTTGGCTAAACTAGTAAGGTTGCCAAGTTCCTCAAGCAAAGGTGAAAAAAACTTATCAAAGCCCGAGTTAAATAAAATTGCATCTCAACTGACAAAATCTGTAACAGCTGAAATTTCCAGAAGTAGCATTAGTCTAATAGCTTCTGATCCTGAAAAAAACTCTTTAAATCCAGAAAATATAGAAAGGGTTTATCAGGTTGTTAATTCTGTTTATAATAACATACTACAACAATCAGGAACCAACAAAGAACTTTATTATGATATAAAAGATACAAACACAGTCTTTCCTAAAAAAGTGGCTAGTTTAATTATTGATGGAGTTTCAAGTTTTCCATTAGATACAATTGGCTCAACAATTTCAAATGCTGATCTCTCTGGAGAGCTAGACATTAACAGAATTGTTCAAAAGGCACAAGAACATGCTGTTAATATGATTTCTGAATCGGAGGAAGAACAGTTAGAGCAAGGTTCATCTGAAGAGGACTACCCTATTAAAATAGTTCCACATGTTGGGAAAAAACCAGTCAAAATAGATCCAAAAATTATTTCTGAACACTTAGCAGTTATTTCTATAAAAACTCAACCTCTTGAGAAACTTAAACAGGAATGTTTGAAAACAACTGGATGTAGCATAGCAGAACTGAGAAGAGCATCAATAAATGGTAGAAATTACTACTCTGAATCACCTAATTTAGAAAACAGAAAGAGAGAAAGACGTACCTCATTGAATAAGACTGGAAGACTGGATGTAAAACCCTTAGAGGTAAGTGTAAAAGTAATGGCAGGAAGATGAGTGGATAGTGAGACATGGTTTTTCTGTGATTTCCTTCCTCAAATAAGTATATGGAGATGCATTCATTGTTGTTGCTGTTGCTTAGCCCAATAGGAGAAGTGGTTGCATCGGTTCATCCATACATTCATGTTATTTACTAGGATTTGCCATGTTATTTCTGTGGCTCACTCTGAAAGTCTCAGGCTGGTTTTCCTAAGACAATCGTTTTGAACTTTTTTTTTTTTAAGAATGTGATTATAAGCATATACCCTTCACAGTAAAACCAGATTGACAGGAGTTATAATTGACATTTGAATATTTAGAAGTAGCAATCTTGTGTAGTTCCTTAGTTCGTTATGGATATCTAAAGGTGTTCAAACAGGCCAGTTAAAAGAATATCAGGATTTACAGAACAATCTAAAATAGTTTTAATTTTCAAATTTAAGGCTCCTGAGTAGTACTCATTTTCTTTCAGTAAAATTTATCAGCAAACATTAGACCGCAAACTCTTAAATTAAATTTATTCTATTTTACTTCAAGTATATTACTCTTTCCGATTTGCCCTGGTCTCTCAAGATGTATCCATTTTTTTCAGGCTTACACACTTGTTTATCTAAACCCAGCTGCATTAGTGCTCCTGTTTTTATAAGCCTCTTTCCTATTGCTTGAGTCCTAACTCTGCATATACTCAGGCCCCAAATATTTTAACTGAGAATTTAAAATGTCAAAAATAATGTCCTTATTACAAGGAAACTACTACTGAAGACCAAAGATTTGTCTCACAAACAAGTAGTTTGCACTGATCCATCAGGGATTTTGATTTGTATTAAAATCCCTTTAACAGATTGTGTGCATTTGTGAGAGGGCTGAGTATGCTTAGGCATGTAGTTTGTAGCCTGGACAATTAGCAAAGTTTTATAGAACCATGCCTTCTGGAGCATAAGCTTAGAGTAAACTTTTTTCAGCACTCTTCTGCAACCCACTAAACTGAATCTCAAGGCTAGTAAATATGTTAATTAATATTTTAAGTTTTCACACCCTGGTATAGTTTGATATTTATCCCTGCCCAAATCTCATGTTGAATTGTAATCCCCAGTGCTGGAGGTGGATACTGATTTAAGGTGTCTGGGTTATGGGGACTGAGCTTTCATGGCTTAACACTGTCTTTGCAATAGTGAGTTGTTGCAAGATTGGTCATTTAAAAGTGTGTGGCACATACCCTCCCAACACACACAAAATCTTTTTCTCCTGCCTTCACCATGTGATGTGCCTGTTCTTATTTTGTTTCCAATCATGATTGGAAGCTTCCTCAGTCCTCACCAGAAACAGATGCATATAATAAAATATAACCTAAGATATATATTCATATATAAATAAATGTATAAGGTTATTAATATATTAATATATGGTAATTTAATACATATAAGGTAATATATGCTATCTTATATATCTTATATATATTTATATATAACCTGCTCTCAGGAATTTCTTTATAGCAGTGGAAGAATGATGTAACACAGAAAATTGGTACCAAGGAGTGGGGAAGTAACTGAAAATATTTTTCTGTTAACCAGCACCTTTGGAACTGATTAACAGACAGAGGCTGCAAGAGTTTGGAGGCTCAGAAGAAGACAGGAAGATTAAGGAGAGTTTGGAACTTCTTAGAGATTGGATAAATGGTTGTGACCAAAAGGCTGATGGACAATGATGATATGGACAATGAAGTGGAGGCTGATATGGTCTCAGATGGAAATGAGGAATTTATTGGGAACTAGAGCAAAGGTCACTTTTGTTATGCCTTAGCAAAAAACTTGGCTGCATTGTGTCCATGCCCTAGAGTTCTGTGGAGTTTGAACATGTGAATGATGACCTAGGATAGCTGACAGAAAAAACTTGCTCATAAATGAAGCATTCAAGATATGACCTGGCAGCTTCTAATAGCCTGTTCTCAGATGCAGGAGGAAAGAAATGACTTACATTTGGAATTTATATTTAAAAGGGAAGCAGAGCATAAAGTCTGGAAAATTGGCTGGGCATAGTGGCTCACACCTGTAATCCCAGCACTTTAGGAGGCCGAACTGGGTGGGGCACTTGAGGGCAGAAGTTTAAGACCAGTCTGGCCAATATGGTGAAACCACATCTCCACTAAAAATACAAAAAATTACTGTGGTGGCACATGCCTATAGTCCCAGCTACTTCGGAGGCTGAGGCATGGGAATGACTTAAACCCAAGAGGCAGAGGTTGCAGTGAGCCAAGATCATGCCACTGAACTCCAGCCTGGGTGACAAAGTTGAGACTCCAACTCAAAGAAAAAGAAAATTCAGCCATATGGCAAAGAAAGAGAAAGTTTTGGGTTTTTGTTTTTGTTTGTTTGTTTGTTGAGAGAAATTCAAGAAGGCTGTGGAACTATCATTTGTTAGAGAAACTTGCAAAACTGAATTCAGCCATATGGCAAAGAAAGAAAAAGTTTTGTTTTTTTGGTTTTGTTTGTTCTTTGTTGAGAGAAATTCAAGGCGGCTGTGGAACTATCACTTGTTAGAGAAACTTGCAAAACTGATAGAGAGCTAAGTGCTAATATTCAAGACAATGGAGAAAAGGCATCAAAGGCATTTCAGAGACTCTCACTGCAATCTGTTTTATTTTAGTTCCAGAGGCTTAGGAGGAAAGAATGGTTTCATGGCTCTGCAGCCTCAGAACTCCACTGTTCACATCCCCATGGCTCCTTTTTCCTCTTCCAGCTATGGCTCAAAGGGACCCAGTTACAGCATGGGCTGCAAGCTATAGCCTTGGTGGTTTCCATGTGGTATTAAGTGTATAGGCACACATAATCCAAGAATAAATGAGGCTTCTCAGCCTCTGTCTGGATTTCAGAGGAAATATGGAAAAACCTGTATGCCCAGGCAGAAGCCTGCTGCAGGAGTGGAGCCCTTACAGAGAACTTTTACCAGGGCATGCAGGAGGGACATGTAAGGTTGAAGGTCCCACACAGAGTCCCCACTGGGGCACTTCTTAGTGAAGTTGTTGGAAGAGATTTTGCATTCTGCAGACCCCAGAATGGTAGATTCACCAGCATCCTGCAACCTCAGAGTGGAAAAGCCTCAGGCACTCAGCAGCCTCCAAGAGCATCCACCAGGGCTGCATCCTGCAAAAACACAGGGGTGGGGCTGCCCAAGGCCTTGAGAGCTCACCCCTCCCATTATTGTGCCCTTTATGTGGGACATAGAGTCTAAGGAAATGATTTTAGAGCTTTAAGATTTAATGACTGCACTTCTGGATTTTGGACTTGCATGAGGCCTGTAGCCTCTTGCATCAGGCCAATTTCTCTCTTTTCAAACATGAATGTTTGCCCAATGCCTGTACTCCCATTGTCTCTTGGAGGTAACTATTTTGTTTTTGATCGTATTTTGTGGTGTGAGAAGGATAAAAGATTTGTGGGGAGCCACAGGCAGAATGATATAGTTTGGATATTTGTTCTCCTGTCAAATCTCAGGTTGAATTATAATCTGCGATGCTGGAAGAGGGGGCCTGGTGGGAGATGTTTGGGTCAGGGGGATGGATCTCTCATGGTTTAGTGCTGTCTTCATGATAGTGAGTGAGTTCTCATGCTACTTGGTCATTTAAAATTGTGTGGCAACTGCCCCCAACTCTCTCTTGCCCCTGCTATCTCCATGCGATGTGCCTGCTCCCCCTTTGCCTTCTGACGTGATTGGAAGCTTCCTGAGGCTTCCTTAGAAGCAGATGCCGCTATGTTTTCTGTAAAACCTGCAGAACTAAGAGACAATTAAATGTCTTTTCTAATAAATTACCCAGTCTCGGGTAAATATAGCAGTGCAAGAGTGACCTAACACACACCAAAATTCTTAGTTTATCATGGTCTAAAACTTCTTTAACCTTCTTTACTCTTGCTTTTTTGGAAGAAATGATAGTCTCTTCCAGCTCCAAAATTTTATTTTTAATCTGGGCTCTCATTATATTAGCAAATACTTGGTAGTCTTCATTCATATAAAAATTATTGCCTGGGAAAAAAATTAAGTGAACAGACTATAACATTAAGTAAACTCAGTTAATTATCTATAGAATTATCTGCCACAAATCTTACTCTTAGTTACAAGCTTTCTTTACTTGAGTTATTTATAACCACAGAGTGCAAGAAAGGAATATTTAAACTGAAACAAATACCACTGTCCTGTTCAAGGAAGGAAAAGCCATCCTAAAAATAAAACAATAAAGAAGCAGACACAGGCAACTCAGTTAAGGCATGTTATTTGCTCCAGTCTGGCTACCAATATTATCTATCTTCAACAAAGGGCACAGCAGAGAAGAGAAAGAAAGACCAGCCTGGCCAATATGATGAAACCCTGTCTCTACAAGAGAATACAAAAATTAGCCAGACATAGTGGCACTCCTGTAGTCCTAGCTACTCAGGAGGCTAAGATAAAAGAATCACTGGAACCTGGGAGTCAGAGGCTGCAGTGAGCCGAGATCGTATCACTGCACTCCAGCCTGGGTAACAGGGAGAGACTCTATCTAAAAAAAAAAAAAAGAGAGAAAGAAAGAAAAAAAAGAAAGAAAAGAATGTATGTATATTTAGATTTCTCTATAATTCCTTACCTAGGATTTTTGGAAAATAGGTTATCTTGTCTTCCTCTGTCACAAAACATTCAAGATAAATGATAAAGAAGTAATTTAATTATGTTATATCTTGCTCTGACTTTTGGAGTAAGTTAGATTAGATTGATGTGTATATAAATGTAAAAAGGTGATGCATGCCAACAAATATTTTTATTTGACTTTATTTCTTTTAAAAATATTGCTAATATTAAATTAAGTGATAATTGAAGATATTACTTAAAATATTACTTAGAAATCACAAGAAAATAGCTACATTATAATCAAACTATAGGAAAAGTGATTTAGACATTTGTTTTTAATATTTGCTATACCTTTATTTTCAGGCTGTTGGCAGAAATTCATTTCAAAATATAAGAAAGCCTGATATTACAAGGGTGGAGCTCCTAAAAGATGTGCAAAACAAAAATGATCTTATTGTTCGATTAGTGGCTCATGATATTGATCAAGTGCATTTGGAAAATTACATAAAAGAGGAACTCGATTCTGATGACGATGAAGTTGTTTTAAGAGAGACTGTGGCAGAAGAAGGCGTCAAAGTATTTAAAGATCAAGTAAAAGAAGTCGAGAAGCTAGAAGAAAACAAAGCTTCTCCTAAGTCAACACTAAGTGCTAGCAGCCTGAAAAAGCTTTTGTCACTAAGTAAATGTTGTCAAACCACAGCCAGTGCAAATATTGAAAGTACTGAAGCAACCTCAAATCAGGTAACAGAATCTAAGAAGACACATGTTAAAAGAGCTGTTGCTGAGCTTGACATGGCCTTAAAAAAAGCCATTCCTGAAACAGCCTCTTCATCTTGGGAAGAAAAGCCACTATGTCAGGTAAGTGAGAAGCATGACAGTTAGTGACAAGAAAGGGGAGACAGCTTTACAAATATGGCCCAATAATGTATCTTGGTTAGTCAGAAAAGAATGAATTCAGTCTCAAGCCTGGTGATATTTACAGAATAAGGGAAATAATTACCAGGCAGAGCTGTGAATCTCAACTGTAGGAAAGCAGATAAGAGGGGAAAAACTAGATTAATTAGAATCTCAAAGAAAAGGGAAAATGAAACTGTTAAGAAAAATGTAAACCAATTATTAAAAACAATTGGTTTTCACCCTTTTGTATTTTTGCTGATAAGTTTGAATCCTGACACTGTAGCTAGGTGATCTTTTGATAAGCTATATCACCAACTTACCCAAACTTAACAAGATAATTTATGTATTTTAAACATCACCCTTACAATTAGCCCATCATCTCTGCCATCAGCATGG
This sequence comes from Saimiri boliviensis, assembly GCF_048565385.1. Taxonomy (NCBI): domain Eukaryota; kingdom Metazoa; phylum Chordata; class Mammalia; order Primates; family Cebidae; genus Saimiri; species Saimiri boliviensis. The sequence goes on along the minus strand of NC_133453.1, from coordinate 54,440,814 downwards.
TTAACATCTCTTGTTGCTGGCTCCAAACCCTCAAATGATGGTCTGGGTCTCAATGACCTTTTGAGTTTGGTCCTGTCCAAAAATCTATACCATAACATGTTTTTGGAGAATATATTATTTTTAATATTCTGATGAGGCCATTCTCTTGATTATCCATTTGATGTGATTCTAAGGTAAAACAAAACTTAGATGAACTACAGAAAATAACAGAAATATAACTCTGCTCAATTCAGAAGTACACATGACTTTGCAACAAATAGATCAAAATATGTGTTAAGATGACTGATCTGGCAAGATACCTAATTGACCAGAGTTGTATTTGTGTTCTTCCTCTTTTTGAACCCCATAATATATGATTTTAAATGTTTTTAAAGTTTAGAGGTGGATTTCAACATTGTTCTAGATTTATGTTTAAAATTTGTTCAAATCGAGTATCATAATTTGGGTAATCTTCACTGAACTATTTCAAATTAATTATATTCAACGACACTTTTTAATTACAATTATAGGGTTCATCAATCTTTTAAGTAATTTCTAAAAGTTTGTGCTCTTAAAATATAGATTATATGGCAAAGAAATGCCATAAGGCAATAAAGTATATCTCAAATTCCATTTAGACCAATAGCTGATTTGTCCTTTTCCAGAAAGAAGAGAAGAATCTTCTTACTGAACCACCGCATTACTTCATACACAGAATTATGAGTTCATCTTCATACAACCAAGAAGATCTCATTTCATCTACTGGGTATGTGAAATTAAAGCAGTCCAAATATAGAAATCTGATAAACTAGAGTTTGTGGGTAGAATGGGACCCCTGGCAAAACTGTAACTGAGCATGTATTTAGCTTCAGACCTTCCCTCACTTCTTCCTTTCATTGGAACCCTACTGTGGATAATTCCAAAGCCATGTCTTGCTATTTGCTCATTCATTTTTAGACATCTGGCCTATATGTCCCAGTTTTGAAACCAGTTTCTAGTGTATCTTCTTTGTAGTCTTATTAAAGTGTTTGTTAATGTATTAGGTTATTTTCTAACATGAGAGAAAGGTAATGGCCCAGAAATAGAGTAAGTAGTATCAGTACAAAAGGTGCCATGCTTAGCTCTCTTCACAAAGCTAGTGTTCATTGCCTATAAGAAGAATCCCCAAAGGAATGAGCAAGAAATGTAAGTTGGAGCATTCAGAGATAAATCATAGAAAGCAATGGAGTTTGATGTGACTCTTTAAGAATGGATAGCACTTATGCAAGTGAAAGACAATCCAAGTGTGGATGACACTAGCGGCAAAATATAACTTAACAGTTATAGGGGACAAGGAGGAACAAAGTGCCCTGTAGACTTGTAATCTGGTAATAACTCTATCAAGAATAGTTAAAATATCTAAAATTGTGCTTAAATGTATAAAATTATACATAACTTAGAAAAGATAACATTTTTTATCTGGTGAATACTGATGATATACATAGAAAAATCTACCTAGTGATTTATTTTTTTCATTCAGCATGCTGGAATTGTATTTTTTGTTTTTTTTTTTTTTTTTTGACATAACCATATTTTGGCTCACCATAGTCTCTTTCCTCCTGCATAACATGTTATTGTAACCTACATAACTAGTAATGTTGGAACCTCTCTATTGGTTATATCATTGAAGTAAAAGCAGGCATAAATAATACTAAATAAAAATAATTTTAAAGCAAGATAATACCAGGAAGCTCAAGGTTCTGATTTTCCCATGGAAACAAAATATAAGCAACTACAAACTGACTAACGCAACTTTATAACAGCTCTGGAAAACAGTCTGCAGCAAGCAAATAAATACTGAATCAAGAAAAAGCTGGCTGGGCATAGTGCATCATGCTTGTAATTCCATCTCTTTGGGAGGCCGAGGCATGAGGATTGCTTGAGGCAAGGAGTTTGAACCTAGCTTGGGCAACATAGCAGGACCCTAACTCTAATAAAATAAAGTAATACAAAATTAGCTGGAATGGTCATGCGCACCTGGTGCTAGCTACTCAAGAGGCTGAGGTGACAGAGTTGCTTGAGCTCAGGAGTTTGAAGTTACAGTGAGCTATAATTTTACACTGCACTTTAGCCCAGACAACAGAGTGATACTCAGAGAGAGAGAGAGAGAAAAGAGAGAACAAGAGAAAGAGGAAGGAAGAAAAGAAAAGAAAGAAGGTGAAAGAGGACGTAAGAAAAGAGAGAGAAAAAGAGTATGAGAGAAAGAGAAAGGAAGGAGGAAAGAAAAAAGGAAGGGAAGGAAAGGAGGGAGAGAGGTGTGAAGAAAGGGAAGGAGGAAGAAAGAGAGAAAGGGAAAAACACATTCAAAATTAAAACAAAAATGTGCAGTTTAGCTTGTTCTTAGACTCAGCTTCCTCCCAGCATGGTATAACACAGTCAAGAGAAAGGAGCCCAATTTATAGTGTCCTCCCTTTGGTCGAAAAAGCAGAATAGATCTTGTTCTGACCTATCTATGGGCTTTCTTAGGAAATTATTTTTGTTTCACCTGACTAAAAACTCAAATAGGCAAAGGTATCATTTGGTTTTAAGCCTGAAAACTACAGAAAGTAGTGGATAGCTGACACAATGCATGAAAACTACAGGGGGACTGCAGAACCATAAACATCTTGGGCAAGAAATTATGAGAATAGAGAGATGATGTAGAACATCTAAGTTTCTGAGAAGGAGCAAGGAATGACTCTTTGTGAAATTAAATCATTTAAAAGCAGCTCAGAAAATTTGGGTTTGGGGAAGCACAAACATAGGCTTGAAAGCTGCATGCACAGTAAAGATCTGAACAAGTCTAAGTCTTCACTTTGGACTGTTTGCAAGGCTCAAAGTCCTACTAATTAGTAAAGATTTTCCACATCAATCAGCAAACACTAGAAGAAGTGGCTTCTTTATTATTTCAAATACTCATATTTAACAAAAGATCACTAAGCATACAAAAAATAGGGAAATAAAGCTCATTTGAAAGAATACCCAGAGAATGTTTCTGAAGAACCATATCAGTTGGACCTACATGGCAAAGACTTTAAGACAACCATCTTAAATATGTTCAAGAATGTAGGTAGACAAAGAACTAAGGAAATTGAATTAAAAAATTTATTAGAGAAGTTCAACAGCAAACTTGGACAGACAGAAGAAACAATCAGTGAACTTGAATGCAAGTACTTTGAAGTTGTCAAGTCTAAAGACCAAAAGGAGAAAATACTGGAAAAAAAGTGAGCAATGCCTAAGGGATTCTGAAAACACCATCAAGCAGAACAATATACATATTATGTAAATTCCAGAAGAAGAGTTTGAGAAAGAAACAGAGAGATTATTTTAGGAAAAAAAAATGGCTGAAACTTACTAAATTTGAAGAATTATATACATAAATTCTAGAAGCTTAAAAAACTTCAAGCAGAACAAACACAAACATACCACATCAAGACACATATTAAACATTCAGAATACAAAGAGAATCTTTAAAGTAGAAAAAGGAAATTGATACATCATGTATAAATAATCCTCATAATATTATTAGTGGTTTTCTCATTAGTCATAAGCCAATAGGCAGTTGGATGATATATTTAAAGAGTGAAAGAAAAAAAAATACAATAAAACAAGAACTCTACATCCGAAAAAAATGTTCTTCAAAAATAAGGAGAAATTAAGATACTCAAGACAAGAAAAAAGGCTGAGGGAATACATTAACAGTAGACCTACCTGAGAAGAAATACCAAAGAAAGTTCTTCAAGTTAAAAAGAACACTGAAATAATACTAAACAGTATCTCAGACACATATGAGACTACATAATTTTTAACAAATGTAGATCCGACTTTCAAGATGGCTGCCTAAGAACAGCTCAGGACTTCAGCTCCCAGTGAAAGTGCAGAGGGTGAGTGGACGCCGCATTTCTAGACGAACTCTTATTGCCCACAGACCAGGAGATACCCAGGCAGAGGGGTCGCCAGCGTCGCAGTCCCAGCCGGTGCGGCTGTTTTGGCCCCCGCGGGGCTGATTCCGCCCGCGCGGCTGCTGTGACCACTCCCTGTTGCTGCGGTTCTCCGTACAAAAGCCACAGGTCTGGGAGCCCTCTTAGCTGGCGAGCAGAGCCTTGAGACGGCAGAATAGCCCATTCATCTGAAATAGCGAGCCAGGCCAGGAGATTCCTAGGCAAAAAATCCGCCAGGAGCCGCGCCGCGGTTCGAGCCGACTCCGTGAGTCGCAGCACGGGAGATCCCGGCGCCTTTTCAACAAGCGACCGGAACGCGGGGTCGTTCAACTTAAAAGAAAAGACTCTGAGTCAGGGAGCCAGGTGATCAGGCTCGGTTGGTCCCACCCCTCCACCCCCAACAACAACGAAAACAAAAACAGTAATTGGAAACCCTCTGGGTTGAGCCCTTCAAACCAAGCACAGCTGAACCCGGACGGTCCGGCTCCGTGGGGGAGGGGCTTCCGCCATTACTGAGACTCTCCACCGCTACGGAGGCAGGCTGCCGTTGCCGAGGCAACCTGCCGTTGCCGAGGCAACCTGCCACAACAGAGAGAGTCTGCCATAACAGAGGCGGGGCCACAATTGCCCAGACAGTTCTAACTACGCCCATATAAAAAGGACTACAGGGAAGAGCTCAGGGCAGCTGGGCGGAGCCCACAGCAGCTCAGCAAAGCCCCTGCGGGCAGGCAGAGGCTAGGCGTGCTGCTAGCTGGGCGGGTCCAGACCTGAAAAAAAAAAAATCAAAAAAGGCAGTAGTGCAACGGAAACTCATAAAGCTCCAACTCCCTGGGACAGAGACAGACAACAGGTGGATAAACCCACAAAAATGGGTAGAAACCAGCGTAAAAAGGATGAAAACTCCCGAAACCAGAACACCTCTCCTCCTAAAAGTGATCACAACTCCTCACCAGCAAGGGAACCAGACCGGATGGAGAAGGAGGGTGATGAAATGACAGAATCAGACTTCAGAAGATGGGTAGTAAGAAACTACAATGAGCTAAAAGAACATGTTCTAACCCATCGCAAAGAAAATAGGAACCTTGAAAAAAGATTGGACGAACTGCTGACGAGAATGGACAGCATAGAGAGGAGAATAAGTGAATTGATGGAGCTGAAAAACGCAACACGAGAACTTCGTGAAGCATGCACAAGCTTCAACAGCCGAATTGACCAAGCAGAAGAAAGGATATCAGAGGTCGAAGACCAACTCAATGAAATAAAAAGAGAAGGCAAGAACAGAGAAAAAAGCGCAAAAAGGAATGAACAAAATCTTCAAGAAATGTGGGACTATGTGAAAAGACCTAATCTACGTCTGATAGGTGTACCTGAATGTGATGAAGAGAATGAATCCAAGCTGGAAAATACTCTTCAGGATATTATCCAGGAAAACTTCCCCAACCTAGCAAGGCAGACCAATATTCAAATCCAGGAAATACAGAGAACACCACAGAGATATTCCTCAAGAAGAGCAACCCCAAGGCACATAATCGTCAGATTCACCAGGGTTGAAATGAAAGAGAAAATGCTAAGGGCAGCCAGAGAGAAAGGTCAGGTTACCCACAAAGGGAAGCCCATTAGACTCACAGCAGATCTCTCAGCAGAAACCCTACAAGCCAGAAGAGACTGGGGGCCAATATTCAACATCCTTAAAGAAAAGAACTTTCAACCCAGAATCTCCTATCCAGCCAAACTCAGCTTCATAAGTGAAGGAAAAATAAAATCCTTTGTGAACAAGCAAGCACTCAGAGATTTCATCACCACCAAACCTGCTCTACAAGAACTCCTGAAAGAGGCTCTACACATATAAAGGAACAACCAGTACCAGCCACTCCAAAAACACACCAAATGGTAAAAAAGCAGCAACACAATCAAGAATCTGCATCAACTAACCAACAAAACAGCCAGGTAGCATCAAAATGACAGCATCAAATTCACACATAACAATACTATCCCTAAATGTCAATGGACTAAATGCCCCAATCAAAAGACACAGACTGGCAAATTGGATAAAAAGCCAAAACCCATCAGTGTGCTGTATCCAGGAAACCCATCTTACATGCAGGGATACACAAAGGCTCAAAATAAAGGGATGGAGGAAGATCTACCAAGCAAATGGAGAGCAAAAAAAGGCAGGAGTTGCAATTCTCATCTCTGATAAAATAGACTTTAAAGCAACAAAGATCAAAAGAGACAAAGAAGGACATTACATAATGGTAAAAGGATCACTGCAACAAGAAGAGCTAACGATCCTAAATATATATGCACCCAATACAGGAGCACCCAGATACATAAGGCAAGTTCTTAATGACTTACAAAGAGACTTAGACTCCCACACAATAATAGTGGGAGACTTTAACACCCCATTGTCAATATTAGACAGATCAACCAGACAGAAAATCAACAAGGATATCCAGGACCTGAACACAGACCTGGAACGAGCAAACCTAATAGACATTTACAGAACTCTCCACCCCAAATCCACAGAATATACATTCTTCTCAGCACCACATCACACCTACTCTAAAATTGACCACATAATTGGCAATAAATCACTCCTCAGCAAATGCAAAAGAACAGAAATCATAACAAACAGTCTCTCAGACCACAGTGCAATCGAGGTAGAACTCAGAATGCAGAAACTAACTCAGAACCGCACAGCTTCATGGAAACTGAACAACTTGCTCTTGAATGTTGACTGGATAAACAATGAAATGAAGGCAGAAATAAAGATGTTCTTCGAAACCAATGAGAACGAAGACACAACATACCAGAATCTCTGGGACACATTTAAAGCAGTCTCTAGAGGAAAATATATAGCAATGAGTGCCCACATGAGAAGAAAGGAGAGATCTAAAATTGACACCCTATCATCAAAATTGAAAGAGCTAGAGGAGCAAGATCAAAAAAACTCAAAACCTAGCAGAAGACAGGAAATAACTAAGATCAGAGCAGAACTGAAGGAAATAGAGACACAAAAAACTCTTCAAAAAATCAATAAATGCAGGAGCTGGTTTTTTGAAAAGATCAACAAAATAGACAGACCACTAGCCAGATTAATAAAAAAGAAAAGAGAGAATAACCAAATTGATGCAATAAAAAACGATAAAGGGGATATCACCACAGATTCCACAGAAATCCAAACCATCATCAGAGATTATTACAAACAACTCTATGCACATAAACTAGTAAACCTGGAAGAAATGGATAAATTCCTGGACACCTGCAACCTCCCAAGCCTAAACCTGGAAGAAGCCGAAACCCTGAATAGACCAATAACATGGTCTGAAGTCGAGGCAGCAATAAAGAGCCTACCACCCAAAAAAAGCCCAGGTCCAGATGGGTTCACAGCTGAATTCTACCAGACATACAAGGAGGAGCTGATACCATTCCTTCTGAAACTATTCCAGACAATCCAAAAAGAGGGAATCCTTCCCAAATCATTTTACGAGACAAACATCATCCTGATACCAAAACCCGGCAGAGACTCAACAAGAAAAGAAAATTTCAGGCCAATATCCATGATGAACATAGATGCAAAAATCTTCAATAAAATACTGGCAAACCGATTGCAACAGCATATCAAAAAGCTCATCCACCATGATCAAGTAGGATTCATCCCGGGGATGCAAGGCTGGTTCAACATACGCAAGTCCATAAACGTAATCCACCACATAAACAGAACCAAAGACAAAAACCACATGATTATCTCAATTGATGCAGAGAAGGCTTTTGACAAAATTCAACAACCCTTTATGCTAAAAACCCTCAATAAACTAGGTATTGACGGAACGTATCTCAAAACAATAAAAGCTGTTTACGACAAACCAACAGCCAATATCATACTGAATGGGCAAAAACTGGAAGCATTCCCTTTGAAATCTGGCACTAGACAAGGATGCCCTCTCTCACCACTCCTATTCAATATAGTACTGGAAGTTCTAGCCAGAGCAATCAGGCAAGAAAAAGAAATAAAGGGTATCCAAATTGGAAAGGAGGAAATCAAATTGTCTCTATTTGCAGATGACATGATTGTATATCTGGAAGACCCCATCATCTCAGCCCAAAATCTCCTGAAACTGATAAACAACTTCAGCAAAGTCTCAGGATACAAAATCAACGTGCAAAAATCACAAGCATTCCTATACACCAGTAATAGACTTCAAGAGAGCCAAATCAAGAACGAACTGCCATTCACAATTGCTACAAAGAGAATAAAGTACCTAGGAATACAACTAACAAGGAACGTAAAGGACCTCTTCAAGGAGAACTACAAGCCATTGCTCAACGAAATAAGAGAGGATACAAACAGATGGAGAAACATTCCATGTTCATGGTTAGGAAGAATCAACATCGTGAAAATGGCCATACTGCCCAAAGTAATTTACAGATTCAATGCTATTCCCATCAAGCTACCAACGACCTTCTTCACAGAACTGGAAAAAAACACCTTAAACTTCATATGGAACCAAAAGAGAGCCCGCATAGCCAAGTCAATTCTGGGCAAAAAGAACAAAGCGGGAGGCATCACACTACCGGACTTCAAACTATACTACAAGTCTACAGTAATCAAAACAGCATGGTACTGGTACCAAAACAGAGATATAGACCAATGGAACAGAACAGAGGCCTCACAGGAAATACAACATACCCACAACCATCTGATCTTCGACAAACCTGACAAAAACAAGCAATGGGGAAAGGACTCCCTGTTTAATAAATGGTGTTGGGAAAACTGGCTAGCCATGTGCAGAAAGCAGAAACAGGACCCCTTCCTGACACCTTACACCAAAATTAACTCCAGATGGATTAAAGACTTAAACATCAGACCTAATACCATAAAAACCTTAGAAGAAAATCTAGGCAAAACCATTCAGGACATAGGTGTAGGCAAGGACTTCATGACCAAAACGCCAAAAGCAATGGCAACAAAAGCCAAAATAGACAAATGGGACCTAATCAAACTCCACAGCTTCTGCACGGCAAAAGAAACAGTCAGTAGAGTGAATCGGCAAGCAACAGAATGGGAAAAAATTTTTGCAGTCTACCCATCTGACAAGGGGCTGATATCCAGAATTTACAAAGAACTAAAGCAGATCTACAAGAAAAAAACAAACAAGCCCATTCAAAAATGGGCAAAGGATATGAACAGATACTTTACAAAAGAAGACATACAGGAGGCCAACAAACATATGAAAAAATGCTCATCATCACTGGTCATCAGAGAAATGCAAATCAAAACCACATTGAGATACCATCTCACACCAGTTAGAATGGCGATCATTAAAAAATCGGGAAACAACAGATGCTGGAGAGGATGTGGAGAAATAGGAACACTTTTACACTGTTGGTGGGAATGTAAATTAATTCAACCATTGTGGAAGACAGTGTGGCAATTCCTCAAGGACCTAAAAATAGAAATCCCATTTGACCCAGCAATCCCATTACTGGGTATATATCCAAAGGATTATAAATCATTCTACTACAAGGACACGTGCACACGAATGTTCATTGCAGCACTGTTTACAATAGCAAAGACCTGGAACCAACCCAAATGCCCAACGATGATAGACTGGATAGGGAAAATGTGGTACATATACACCATGGAATATTATGCAGCCATTAAAAACGATGAGTTCACGTCCTTTATAGGGACATGGATGAACCTGGAAACCATCATTCTCAGCAAACTGACACAAGAGCAGAAAATCAAACACCATATATTCTCGCTCATAGGCGGGTGTTGAACAATGAGAACACATGGACACAGGGAGGGGAGCACTACACACTGGGGTCTGTTGGGGGGAAATGGGGGAGGGGCGGGGGGTGGGGAGGTGGGAAGAGATAGCATGGGGAGAAACGACAGATACAGGTGAGGGGACGGAAGGCAGCAAAGCACACTGCCATGTGTGTACCTATGCAACAATCTTGCATGTTCATCACATGTACCCCAAAACCTAAAATGCAATAAAAAAAAAAAAAAAAAAAAAAAAAAAAAAAAAAATAAGTAAATACCTATTAAAAAAAAAAAAAAAAAAAAAAAACAAATGTAAATACATGAATAAATATTAAAAAACAGTATTATAATTTAGCTCATATATCTACTTTTTAATTTCTAAGGGATTTAAAAGACAAATGCATAAAACATTATAAATTTATGCAAATAGGTACAGAATATGAAGAGATATAATTTGGGACCTCAGTAACATAAACTGATTATGGAATAAATGTGTCAAAGAGTAGAGTTTTTGTATGCAATTAAGTTAACTTGGTATCAATTAAAAAATAGAATCTTAACTTTAGGATGTTATACATAACCCTTGTTGTAACCACAAAGAAAATATCCATAAAATATTCATAAAAAGAAATTAGAACTGAATCAAAATGTGTCACTAAAAAGCTCAACTAAATACAAAGGAAGACAGTAATGGAAGAAATGAAGGACAAACTGTAAGATGCAAAAAAACAATAAAATGGCAAAAGAACGTCTTTCTCTATTCTAATCACTTGAAGTATGACTGGGTTAAACACTTTAATCAAAAGATATAGAATGACAAAACGGATTTTAAAAACAGAATCCAACTGTATATTATTCACAAGATATTCACTTTAGATCTAAGAATACATGTAGGTTGAATGTGAAAGAATGGAAAAATATACACCATTGCAAATAGAAACCAAAAGAGAGAGAGAGAAAAATAGGACATTATATGATGATAATAGCATCAATTCACCAGGAAGAGCTAATAATTAAAAACATATATAAATGGTCTCCAGCTTAATGATAATTTGACTTAGAATTTTTTAACTTTATGACAATGTGAAAGCAATGTACACATTCAGTACACTATTCAATATATTATACAATATTTTTAATACTTTGTGTTAGATGATTTTGCTAAACTGCAGGCTAATGTATGTGTTCTGAGCATATTTAAGGTAGGCTAGGATAAGCAATGTGGTTTGGTAGGTTGGATGTGTTCGATGAATTTTAAATGTATGATATTTTTCATTTAAAATGGGTTTGTTGAGAAGTAACCCCATTGTAAGTTAAGGAGCATCTGTATGCATCAACATCTGAGCTCCAAAATATATAAAATAAATACTAACAGAATTGAACAGGAAATAAACAGCTCTACAATAATAGTAAAGGACTTTAATAGGCCATTTTCAATCATGGAGGGACAACCAAACAAAATAAGAAAATAGAGGATGTTGATATAGTTTGGCTGTGTCCCCATCCAAATCTCATCTTGAATTGTTGTTCCCATAATTCGTGGGAGGGACCAGGTTGAAGATAATTGAACCATGGAGGTAATTACCCCCATGCTGCTTTTCTCATGGTGGTGAATGAGTTCTCATGAGATCTGATGGTTTTATAAGGGGCTTTCCCCCCTTTTGCTTGGCACTTCTCCTTCCTGCCACCAGGTGAAGAAGGATGTGTTTGCTTCCCCTTTCACCATGATTGTAAGTTGCCTGAGGCCTTTCCAGCCATGCGAAACTATGAGTCAATTAAAACTCTTTCCTTTATAAATTATCCAATATCAGGCAGAACTTTATAGCAGAATGAGAACAACCTAATACAGATGTGAATAACACTATAGATTCATTGAATCTATCAGATATATTTATATAAAACAGTAACAAAATACACCATTTACTCAAATGTACATAGCACACAAAGATAAACTGTATCTTAGGCCCCAAAATGAGTCTTTATGAATTTTAAAAGTTTGAATTTATACAAAATATATTTTTAAATTACAAGGAGACAAAACTAGAACTCAATAGCAGAAGAAAGCCAAAACAGCTTAAAATATGTGAAAATTAAACAATATACTATCTACTAATGGGCCAAAAAAGAAATGATAAGGAAACTTTACCAAACTTACCAAACTTAAGGAATACAACGAAAGCAATGTTAAGAGGAAAATTTATAGTTGTGAATTCTTCATTAATAAATAAGAAAGATCTTAAACGAACAACCTAACTTTACACCTTAAGAAACTAGAAAAAGAACAAACTAAAAGGTATTAAATGAAAGAAAATAATAAAGATTAGAGCAGCAATAAAATAAAGAATAAAAACACAGTAGAGAAAATCAATAAAACCAAGAGGTTTTTCATTAAAAAATAATCAACAAAATTGACAAGTCTTTAGCTAGATTGCCTAAGGAAAGAAAGACAGCCAAAATCATAAACGAAAGAGATAAAATAGCAACTGAGTTTACAGAAATAAAAAGGATTATATGAGGGTACTGTGAATAATTGTGTGTCCAACAAATTGGATACTCCAGATGAAATGGATAAATTTCTAGAATACACAACCTGTCAAGACCAAATTATGCTAAATTATATTGAACAAATTTAGAAATAGTAAAGAAATTGGAACAATAACTGAAAAACCTCCTAACAAAGAAAAGCTGATAACCAGATAGTTTCACTCATGAATGTCACAAATTTAAAAGAAGTAACACTAATCCCCCTCAGACTTCTCAAAAAAATTGAAAAGAGGAAGTACTGCCAAAGTCATGATACTATCATTAGCTTATTACCAAGACCAAAGACTGCAAGAAAACACTATAGACCAATATTACTGATGGATATTGATAAAAAATCTTCAACAAGATATTAACCAACCAAATTCAGCAGTACATTAAAAGGGTTATACATCATGACCAAGTTAGATTTATCCCAGGAATGCAAGCAAGTTTCAATATGCAAAAACCAATAATAGGCAAGGCACAGCTACTATAAACCCAGCACTTTGAGAGGTTAAGACAGGCAGATTTCTCAAGCCTGAGAATTTGACACCAGGCTGGGCAACATGGCGAAACCCCATCTCTTCAAAAAAATACATACAAAATATAGCCAGGGGTGGTGGTGTGCACCTGTGGTTCCAGCTACTAAAGAGGCTTGGCCAGGTGAATTTATTGAGCACGGGAAGTTGAAGCTGCAGTGAGCTGTGATCACACCACTTTGCTCCAACCTGGGTGACAGAATGAGACCCTATCTTAAAAAAGAAAAAAAAAATCAATACATCGCATTAACAGAATGAAAGGGAAACATACAGATACATACACACACACAGACACACACACACACACACACACACACACACACACACAGAACCATCTCAAATGATGCAGAAAAACTACTTGACAAAAGTTCACACTTCTGCATGGATAAAAAGACTCAGCAAACCAGAAAGAGAAGGACACTGCCTCAGTATTGTTAAGGCCATATATAAAACATCTATAGCTAACATTGTCCTCAGGGTAAGGAAATGAAATATTTCCTCTGAGATCAGGGACAAACAAAAAACAATGACTACTTTTGCTGCTTATATTTAACATAGTACTGGAAGTGCTAGCCAGAAATATTAGGCGAGAAAAAGAGGGATAGGCATTCAAATTGGAAGAGTAGAAAAGTTATTGTTTATAGATGACATGGTCACAATGTAGAAACCTCTAAAGAATACAGACAAATATCTATTATATTTAATAAATTAATTCAGCAAAGTTGCCAGATATAAAATCAAAACAGAAAAATTAGTTGCATTCTATATGCTTACAATGAATTGTCTTTAGGTTTAAAGACAATTAAGGAGAAAAATCTATATTAATAACAAACAGAATAAAAAAGAATATATTTAACCAAGGAATTGAAAGATGTGTACTTTATCAAATAACTACAAAATAAGTAGAAAGATATTTCATGCTTATGGATTGGAAGATTTAATATTGTTAAAATGTTCATACTACTCAAAGTAATCCATGGAATCAATGGAATCTTTATCAAAATACCAAGTTTTTTTTGTAGAAATAGAAAATCTATCCTAAAGTTCACTAGTGTCTCAAAGGACCTTTAATAGGAAAACAACCTTAAAATAGAACAAAGATGCAGATGTTTCATTTTCTGATTTCAAATCTTACTACAAAGCTATCATAAACACTGTGATACTGACATAAAGAGACTTACAAAGCAAGGAAATGGAATAAAGAGCTGAGAAATAAACCCTTTCATATATGATTAAATGATTTTCCCAAGAGAACCAGACCATCTAATGGGGATGGGATGTCCTTTTCCACAAGTGGTAATGGCAAAATTAAATACTTACATGCAAAAAACAAGCAAACAAAAATGAAGGTGAACCCTTACCTTAAACCATATACAAAAATTAACTCAAAATGAATTGGAGATTTAAGTATAGGAACTAAAAAAAACTTCCGTCAGAAGACATGGGAGAAAGGCTTCATGACATTGGATTTAACAATGTTGTTGTTTTTGTTGTTATGATACTAAAAGCACAGGCAAGAAAATAGATATATTGTGCTTCATTATAATTAAAACTTTTGTGCTTCAAAGGACACTGTCAACAAAGTGAAAAGTCAACCCAAAGAATGAGAGAAAATATTTGCAAATTGTACGTCTAGTAAATAATCAATATTCAGAATATGCAAATAATTCTATGACTCAACATCAGTGAGACAACCCAATTAAAAATGTCCAAAGGACATGAATAGACTTGAATATAGGCAATATAATGATTTGCAATCATTTTCCTAATCATTAAAGAAATGCAAATCAAAATCACAAGATTCCACTTTCAACATATTAGAGATAACTAAAGAAGGAAGTAAGAGAGGGAAGGAGGGAGGAGTGAGTGAGGAAGGAAGGAAGGAACAAAAGAGAGGGAGAGAGGTAAGGAGGGAGGGAGGGAAAAGAAAACAAGCACTGGTAAGGGTGTAAAGAATTGAAACCCTCTTACATTGATGGTGGGAATTTCAATAGTGCAGTCACTGTGGAAAACAGTATTGAGGAGTTCTCAAAAATTAAACATAGACTTACCCTATGATCAAGCAATTCTACTTTTGTGTACATACTCATAATAATTAAAAGCAGGGACTGAAACAGATATTTGTACACCATTTTTCACCATAGACAAATCCCAATGTCCACTGATAGATGAGTAAATAAACATGTGTTATAAATATTCAATGTTATAAATATTCAGCCGTAAAGGAAGTATATTATGACACACACTACCAGATGCATGAACTCTGAAGATGTTATGCTAATTGGGATAGGTCAGCACAGGTCAGCACAAAAGGACAAATACTTCATGACTCTCATATGAGTCCCTAGCATAGTCAAAATCATAGAGACAGAAAGTAGCAAATGGTTTCCAGGGGATGACGAAAGGAAAATTAGGTTTTAATGTTTAATTGGCATAGAGTTTCAGTTGAGAAAGATGAAAAAGTTCTGGAGCTGGATGATGATAATGGTTGCACAGCACTGCAAATGTACTTAATGCTACAGAACTATACAGTTAAAATGGATAAAATTGTAAATTTAATGTATGTATAACCACAATTGTAAAAGTAGGAGGAAAAAGTCAGAAATATTAGCATTTGATTTGGAATCTCAGTGAATAATATACTATTTCAGGTTTCTTTCCATATGAAGAATAACTGTTCTTTTGCTTAACCAGTAAGTTCTTCATTTATTAAATATACCTAAAGTGATGTTCTTTTTTCTTTTGTTTTAGTGAGGCTGAAGATTGTCATTCAGATCCAAGTACTAAAATATTAGAAGGTTGGATTCTTTTTTTCTGAAATTAGAGAGTATGCAAAAAGAAATGTTTATGCTTTGATTATTTTTTTTAGTTATCAAACTAAAAACCATTCCCCATCTAAGGTCCTCCTCTGTTTATTTCTGGCTCAATCCATTCCAATCACCCTAGCCTCCTTGCTGTTCCTCAAACATTTTATACGTTAGTGGCCCTTGGATTTGCTGATCCTCCTGTAGTACTCTCTCACCTGTGTCTGCATATCCTTACTTTCAAATCTTGGCTCAAATGTCACTTTCTCTGTGAAGTCTTCTCTGATCACACTCTGAAACTGCAAATTAATTCTGATCGTGGTGCTACCTATCCCAGTTCTTTGCTTTACTGCATAGCGCTTTCTGTTTATTGTGTATTTTAATTGTTTTTTTGACTGTCTCTTCAGAATGTAAGCCTCATAAAGATGGAGATTTATGTCTGTTCACAGCTGTATCACCAAGAGCCTAAAACACGGCATGGTTTATAGTAGATACAGGCATTTAATGAGATAGGAGAGACTATGGGAGGAACCAAAGGTGAAGGAGGACCACACGATTTCTTTTTTAGTTATGTGAGTTTGAGGTATCTTTTAGACATTTAAGTTGAGATGTCATGTAAACAATTGTATATTTAAGTCTGAAATTCAGTGGAAAGATCAAGGCCAGATATATGCATTCCTAATTCATAGAATATACAATAAAATCTCAAATAACTTAAACTGAACATCTGGGCCCCACAAATATCAGGAATATTTCTCTGCTGCTTCATCAAAGTAACTTTGTAGTTTTTCTATTTGGAATCATGGCCCTTGTAGCAAACCCAAATGTCTTCAATCATTTAAAACAAAGTTTGTTCAATTATATGCAATATAGATACAAACATTTTTTAGGAAGATTATCAAGCAACAGTGAAATCTTACCAATTTTATCACATAATTTAATCACTTCTCATATTTGAGTTGACTGGCATTTTACTATTACTTTTTTTTAGAGCCCATATTGGCCCAAAGGGTATTTTAGATAGTTATTCTTTTATCTGCATATTCCTTTTGTTGGCTTTTGGTGAGTGCAGCTATATAAAATGCATAGTGTTTTCTTATATGATATCTCAGTGGCCCCTTGTGAGATAGCCAGGGAAGACAGTCTCATTCCCATATACAGTATGTATGAGAAAACTAATTCAGAGAAGTTAGATGTTCAATGTTCACAAAGCTCTAAGCAACGAAGCAAAGATTCAAATACAGGTTTTCTGTCTTAGCAGGTTAGCTGCTTCCCTAGCAGTGGGTTCTTCTGAAGCTTCTCTCAGTGTCATTTCTATCTCCTTGACTGAATTTCTTTCACTAATATATTGATCTACTCAGGCAACTTTTGGTTCTGTAGAGTCCACCAAATTTCCTCCAGGCATTGCCTCAAAGCTCTCCTGATTGTCCCAAAAGTTACTATTTAATAATATCAGTACTCTCCTCTTTACTCTAATGAGCTGCTTTTAAGTATGTACAGAAAGTGGTAGAGCTGGAAGCACTGTTAAGAATCATCTATAATCTCTCATTTTACACGTAAACAAAGAGGCTTATACAGATTGAATGGTTGTGCATAGATATATAACTGCTAAGTTATAGAGCGTGCCTCTCCCACTATGCTATATTTCTTCTTTCTTTCTTTCTCTCTTTTTGTTTCTTTCTTTTGCTCTTTTCTTTCTTCTTGAGACAGATTTTTGCTCTTTTCGCCCAGGCAGGAGTGCAATGGCACAATCTTGGCTCACTGCAACCTCTGTATTCTGGGTTCAAGTGATTCTCCTGCCTCAGCCTCCCAAGTAGCTGGGATTACAGGTGCCCACCACCATGCCCAGATAATTTTTGTACTTTTTTTAGTAGAGATGGGGTTTCACCACGTTGGCCAGGTGGTCTTGAACTTCTGACCTCAGGTGATCCACCTACTTGGGCCTCAGTGGTGGCCCAAAGTGAAGCCACCACTCCCAGCCTCATCTTTCATAATTTCTAACTGAAGGGCTAAGACATGCCCCAGCATTCTAGGGCTCTCTCCTATTTCAGTGTTGTTCTCAGTACATTTAAAATAACAACTTCTTCCATCTGCCTAAATTATATGATTATTTGGTGAAAAATAGTAATATGATCAGATTTGTGTCAACAAATATATATGCCTCAGAAAGAGACTATTTTACTTTTTTTTTTTAATCTCTACAGAAAGTTCTCAGGAACAAAAGTCAAAGAATAGAAGCAGTGTTGAGGTAAGTATTTTTAATTATCCTTAATTGGAATGTATTGGGATCTAGTTAAGCACAACTCGGTTTTCATAGTTCAGTCAGGGACTGTGTGTTGTGATTCGTAGGATATCAGGAAGCATTCTCCTGTTCACAATTTCTTACACCCTGTTCTCTCTCCCTAGCTGAGGCCTGTCCCTGGTATATTAAAATATCTTAACAAAATTCTTTGGGTTAAGTCAGCATTCCTTTTTTAAGTGCACAAAATAATATACTGGTTTTTCCTAGCATTTAAGTACAATTTCATTTATTAGCTCTGTTGCAACATTCTCTAGAAAGCCTAAAAAACAAAAGTTTTCACAGATAATGTGATTATATAGCCTAAGTTGAAAATCAATACTTTACATTGTCTCTGCCCCATTTTATTCCTCAGGTATCTTGTTTACAATAACTTAATACATGAGCACACTTAAGTCTTCTTGGAAGAACTATGGTAAAACTCTTGTAATCATATCTGCTGCTCTTTACTTGATACAGACACTGCACATTCTTTTCATGTTTCATGTATTTAAGCCTTATTTTATTGATTTTTAACAGATGACATTTTTCAACCACCTATCCCAGGCTATTTTATGCCTCTCTGGGACAATTGCTGCTCCTGCACTCAAAATTGATAAGGGTCTACAGAGTAAAGCTAATATTGGAGACGCAATCCCAGCACTGTCAGGTCCACAGAGTCACTTTATTGCTTCAGACTTTGCAGTGGCTAAGATTTCAATAAAATAAAATTTGGGGCTACAAAGTGATCATCATTTCTCTCCCCTTTTCATTACATCTTTTTTCAGAAAAGTATTTTTAACTTTTGTCAATTCAATCAAGGATAGAGGGCGCAGACAGAGCTGAGATTTTTCATGAGTTAATATTGAACCACTGACCTTCATTTCGTGTTAGCCAAGGCCTGCATTCATAACAAGGGTCAATCTTAGGCATCTTACTTCACAAAAACTATGAGCCTCAGTCTCAAATAATTCAATAATCTCAATTATTTGAGATTGCAGAGCACAGATATATTTTATGGAAGGTGCTGTAGTGATATATATATAGGTATATCTAGTAAATTTGAGGATTTATTGGTATATCTAGTGTTTAGTGTCCAGTGAAAGACTCAGTTTGTATTTTGATTTACCTTGGCAGTTTATCACCATCTTTGAAAGATCCAAGGATGTTGACAATGCAAATTCTTCAAACATTTCAGGTACAAAATGAACTATTTTAACAACTGGTATAATTAAGCTCTCAGTTGTATCATTTTGAATTTAGGATTTGTGATTACTATCTTTAAAATAAGTGGCTCTCCCCTTGCATATTATCAAAATGGGATTGAAATAATATTCTTAATGTTTGTACAAATACCAATTTGCAGTTAATTACGTAGTTCTCTATCTGTACACCAAAGGGACAATGGATAATTTAACTAAAATGTGTCAGGCACCAGTTATCCACATTTTATTTAAAGAAAAAAATGAGACTCATTAAAGAGAAAAATGACAATAGGTTTTCAAGGTTACCCCCCAGCTAATGAGCGGCAGAGCTGTTTCAAATTCCAGTCTCATGCAGCATCATCATTGTCTACACACTCAAATGGTTGTAAGAGTAAGGTAGGTACTATGAACAACAGCAGCAGGTTGAGCAGGGGCATGAGGCTCATAGGAGATGGCATGCTGCCTTTGCAGGAGGGAGCTGCTACTCAGTTACCATCACTGGCATGCTAGATTGTTCTCAGTTCTTCCAATTTTTCCAAAGAAGCTGGGTATAAAAATTTTATATGAAAGTTTATAACTCTTGAGTATCATTTACTACAATCAAGAAAATATGCAATTTTAGTGGCCCTATTACAAGTTATAAAGTATCAGAAAAGTACATAAATGATTATGTCTTTACCTATAAAATAACAATTTTGTTAAACTAAGATGATTATATTCTTTAAAGCCTCATGCTGAATAAATGGTGCAAAAAAAAAATCCTTACCTACATAGTCCTATCTTATATGACATAAAGAACCACTTGGGGTCAGTCAATGGAAAATTTACTCAAAGTAAATGAGAATTTGTAGTATTTTTAATGTACTTCTACCTTCTCTTGACCATTCTGAAATAGGTGTCCACACTGAATAGAGCTGAAAGTTATGTTCCCATTTAACTCATTAGACATTTTCAGAGAGTGTTCTGCTGAGAACAGAGAAGTGGACTTTGCATACCTGATGAAAGGAGTCTCATAGGACAGTAGGCATAATGATGCCATGAGTGTTAGAAAGCCTGGACCCTATTCCCAGCTGGGTCACTGTTTACACATATAACCTTAGGCAAGGTATTTGACATCAGCATCCATAAATAAAGATATTCTTCTTGTTTACTTTGTCCACAGAAACTTCCAAGCCCGATGTCTCCAAACAAGGATCTAAAATGCTGGCAAAAATGTCTTCAGCTTTGTCAAAGGTGTTTTCTCGATATAATACTAATATTTCCAGATCTTCTTCACCAGCTCACCATGATGAGCACTAAAGCTTTTGTACCTGACATAAGTATGCTTACTTCTCTTAGAAAATAAAAATGATTTTTAAAGCATAGTACAGTGTCTTATGATTCCTGTACTACTAAAAATAAAAGCAAAAAGTGTAAGAGGGACCAGGTAAAAGAAAGGTTTAATGTGGGTAATCCCCCATCTAGGCACCAAGGAGAGCTAAGCAGATTCCCAGCACAATTAGTGCCTGAAGAATATTTTAGTTTATAGTGTTACTACTCAGTTATTTCCTTTTATGTTATCCTTTATATATAATCATATATTAGTTTATAGAATGAGTGCCTGAAGAATATCTTACTACTCAATTATTTCTGTGTGTGTGTGTGTGTGTGTGTGTGTGTATATATATATATATATACACACACATATATTAGTTCACAGAGAACTGAGCAGACACAGTAGAGGGCGTGAATTAAGGAATAAGCAGCTTATAGTCAGAGGAATGTCTGGAGCAGACATGGTGCAGAGGATGATTTAAGAGAAAAACAGCTCAAAAAAAAAAAAAAATGCCGGGAGCGGTGGCTCAAGCCTGTAATCCCAGCACTTTGGGAGGCTGAGGCGGGTGGATCACGAGGTCAAGAGATCGAGACCATCCTGGTCAACATGGTGAAACCCTGTCTCTACTAAAAATACAAAAAATAAGCTGGGCATGGTGGTGTGTGCCCGTAATCCCAGCTACTCAGGAGGCTGAGGCAGGAGAATTGCCTGAACCCAGGAGGCGGAGGTTGCAGTGAGCCGAGATTGCGCCATTGCACTCCAGCCTGGGTAACAAGAGCGAAACTCCGTCTCAAACAAAAAAAAAAAAAAAAAGAGAGAGAGAGAAAAACAGTTATACCAAGACAAGAATCCATGGCCCAGGTGGCAGTGTTCAGTATTATAAAGATACCCGCTATATGGCAGGCTTGGGGCAAGAGCCACTCCTCCTGATAAAGGAGTTGTAGGACCTTGTGTCCAGTTCTTGTGGAAGGCTGACCTCAGACTGGCAATCCCATGAGCAACCGAGGGCTTAAAATCCCTCCAGTATAATCATGCCTTGGTGACTGTGAACTTTATCAGCTCTTGTCACTATGCTAGCTCAAACCATCCTCCTATAGAAATCATTGCAAGCTGCCAGCAGGTGGCGGTAGACCCTGTCAGCTCTGTCGCTGCTGTGTGACTCAAAGCATCCTCCTATAGATCTTAGAAGTAGCATAAATAAGAGATATTGCACACTGCACCCTCTTCACTGTGCACGGCCCACCTCCTTGCCTCAGTGACCAAATAGGAGTGGACTCCTTGCTGTGCACTGCCTACCTCCTAGTCTACCTAGGTGACCTAATGGGAGTGGACCCCTTTTTTATTGCTCATGACCCTATCACTACCCTTAAAGATGACCTCACTCACTACCCTGCCCCTAACCTATACCCAATAAATACAGATACTTCTGGACGTTTGGGGCCTCGCCTGTCTCCACTTATAGGTGGTGTGGCCCCCCCTGAGCCCAGCTGCACTTTCTTTGTCCTTCTGTGCCCTGTCTCTTTATTTCTCAGATCCTGTGCCTCAGCACAGTGATAGGGGACACCCAACGGTGGCCCAACAGTTAAACAAATGCTTTGGATATACGTTTTGGTATGAGAAATGTTAATAATTAGTATTACCTGTGTGCCATGAGAGTAACTGACTAAACATATAATTAGTAAACTAGACAACTCACAATACCCACCAGGAAATGCACATGATTTCTCCTATTAAATTTTAGAGGAGTTGTTACCAGGGTAGTTATTAAATTGAGATGAAAACCAAGCTGAAAATGAAACTATGTAACTGATCAGCTTACTGTTAAAGGCATATTTAGATACTCATATAAAATAATTTATAACAGATAAATTTTTCCCATCAGCAAGGAAAGTTAGTTTAGTTTTTGTCTCCCAGGACAAAATGATCAAACTCTAAATAAAGCACCATTTGAAAGTAAGTGATAACTGTACATAATTCCATATATACATAAAATGGCCCCTGTGATTAAAAAAAAAGATAAATCATTGCAAGTAAGGTACCTCTTGTGGATAAAATATGAATCAAGAAATAATTGATCAATAAAGTTATTAAACCATTCTCAGAAATATTAGACAGGAATAGAAATCAAGGTCCATTTGTAAAAACAAAAAGTAATGGGAAAAATTTAATAAGATGGCTAGCTAGTGCAGTGATGAAAGTTTTTTTTTTTTTTTTAATTAGCTGAAATTGCCATTTTGTGATAAAGTTCCATCTTCAGCATGTTGGCCTCTGGAATCCAGGGATGTTGTTAAAAAGATTCAACAGATGGACAAAACAGCTAATACACAATGTCAAATATTATAACCCAAAAAGGGTGATTCATGAATTTTTAGAGAATGTGTCTTCTCTTTTATCTAAATGTTCTTGACAATTACCAGTAATAAAGCAGAAACATCTGAGAAAAATTTGTTTCAAAACACCAAATTCTTTTTAATGAAGTTGATCCGTGCCGTAATGACAGGAAATAAAAAAGTGATTACCTAGTCAAATGTTTACATTTAAATGATAGTAAATTTATTTAACTGGTGGCTTCGTTTACTTATAATAATCTCTCAAAAACAGATTAATCCCAAAGATCATACAAAATTGTCTAACTTGTGGATGCAGACCTTTTAAAAAATGATGATTGGTGTGAAATAACTGGAAATTCAGTTCAGAATTATTTTCAAAAGAGCTGACTCTGCGTTAATGTGCATTAGTTGACAGTGTTGTTGAAAGTATTCTTACAGATGTCATCCAAACCAATGATGTTTCCCACACTTAGATATCACGTGCAATATAAGCTGTCTTTTAACATAAGATTTCACTATAAAAATTTAAAGCACTCTGATTCACATACTTATGGATTGAAAAATTTAATATAAATGTAAGATATTCTCCTATTTAAGAGGGTTTTTAATTGTGAAGGAAGTTTCCAGTTTTCTTTGACTCAAGTAGAGGAAGGAACGTCAAGTTCAGAGTTAGTCCTTGAATTGGACAAAATTTTAGTAAGAAATGGTTAATATTGAGAAATTTAAGCCCCAGGCAAAACCATCAGAAATACTTTTGTGTTAGATATCAGGTATGTGAAACATTGTCTTTATCTGCAACTAAACTAATAGGGTAAATATGCTAAAACTATCAAAGATTGAATTGAAAAAAATGTATATTATTACCTGATAAAACTATATAGGCTGAAATTTCTAAAAGTTAATATTAGTCTTCTAGGTAATGACTAATGTTAAAGCAAAGAAAGCTTTTAAGATTCTTAAAGTATCAAAATTATTTCTTAGGTTGTTGATTCTTTCTATGTTTTACTAAAATGGACTGGAAAACATGTAGATATTTTAGGTTTGTAGATTCTCTGTCAAATATACTCCATTATGCTATTTGCGCATAAAACCAACCATATATAACATATAAACAAATAGATGTAGATGTGATTCAATAAAACTTTATGGACACTGAAATTTGAATTTCATTTAATGTTACATGTCATAACATGGTATTTTTCTTTTTATTTTTTCAATAATTTAAAAATATAAAAATTATTCTTAGGTTGATTAAAGACAAGTGACCGGACAGATTTAGCCTGTGCTTATTTCTGTACTATGATAAATTGGAACCTATGAATAAGTTTAAATTATGTGAAGGATACAGATTATTGTCTTAAAATAATACTAGTAAATGTTCAAATTCCATTACAAAAAAATCGTTTGTATAGTTCAAATGTTGATTTCCATATTGAATATATTGTTGAAAAGGCATATGAGCATGCTGCTAAAATATACTTTGAAACAGAAAAAGAGGTAAGGCTGGCCATGGTGGCTCACACCTATAATCCCAGCACTTTGGGAAGCCAAGAAAAGGATTACTTGAGGTCAGTAGTTCAAGACCAGGTTGGCCAACATAGTGAAACCCCATCTCTACTAAAAGCATTAAAAAAAAAAAGCTGTGCATGTTGGCGGGTGCCTGTAATCCCAGCTACTTAGGAGGCTGAGGCAGGAGAATCACTTGAACCCAGAAGGCAAAGGTTGTAGTGGGCTGAGATCATGCCACTGTCCTCTAGGCTGGGGACTTCATCTCAAAAAAAGAAAAAGAAAAAGAAAAAAAAAAAAAAAAAAACAGAAAAAGAAAAAAGAAGGGAGGAAGGAAGGAAAAAGGAAAGGCTAAAGAAGACTTAGATCAAGATTTAATTTGAAGGTAAATTTCTAGTCCAAAATTCTTTCTTACTTTGACAGTAGCCAATCAAAATGGATGCAGACATGAAATCAGAAGACTTGATAGTCATTTTTGTAAAAGAAATAAGCAAATTAAAACCCCAGTTAATATTGCAGCAAAATGATAGAGCACGCAGTTCCAAGCTCTTATCATCCAACAGAAATGTTGACAAATAAGTTTTTTTAAATGTCAGCAGCAAGTTTTTTAGAACTCTGAAAAACAGTCAGAAGTTTGCAGCAATTAGTCAAACATTGAATCCAGAGAAATAGGAAAGATTTGTGGTATATTTACTTGCCTTTGCCCAAATCCTTTTCTCAACCCAGTAGCAGTCTGGAGCAAAGGAGTTTACATTCCAGTGCAGGACCTTTTTGAAAGAGCATAGCAGACCTCATTCTAAAACCAATGTGTATGTAGTTTTAGAACATACATTCAAATCCTTGCATTTGATTATTTGGGTGTATAGTGAGATGACGAAATAATAGATCATGTGGTCATTCCATGTTTAATTTTTTTGAGAAACCTCCAAACTTTTCAAGAGTGGATGTTTACTTTCTCTTTATACTTTTATATCTTTATTAATATTTATATTATTTTCTTGATTTATTATTTACTTATTCCTTTAGCTCTTTGAGTATTTTTTAAACAGTTGTTTTATAGTCTTTGTACAATTAATTCAAAGCATAAACTTTCATAGGAATGGCTTCTGCTTTATTTGGCAGGATTCTGCTTTATTTTCCACAGGAACAGCTGAAGCAAGAGAGTTGTCTCTGTTTTATCTAACTGGGAATTCAGACTGGAGAATTAGTAGACATTGCTCAAAAACACTGCCAACCAAATAACAACCTGTAGATGCTTGAGGCAAAAAATAACCAAAGAACCAGGAAAAAAAAACTGGGAAGAAAATCTTCTAAGAAATTAAGATGCCCATAGCTCCTATTTGGGGGAACTTAGAAAGCCATGCACATGTTTAAGGGAAGACCTACATTCCGAAATAACAAAAATAACCTAAGATATTACCTCAGGTTGTTCCTTTGGCTCTGTGCAAGCCTAGCTAAGAACTGAAGGAGTTCCCGAGCAAAGATCCAATAAGCGCAGACTGAGAGACGTATTTTTAGTTGTATTCTTGTTTGCTTGTTTGTTTTCTTTTTGTTCTTTAACAAATCCAAGGAAATCTCTGTGAAAACTCTAACTGAATACCAGGAATGAATGCTTCAGTGATCACACAAGGAAGAGTGTGATCTCTTTACAAAAGCATACTGTCAAATACACTGTCAAGACACTAAACAAATAGACCACTAAAGCCTTCAGCAATTGAAAAACAACTCCAGGGAAAGGGGGATATCTGATATCCATAGTTAACCCATAATATTCTTAAGCCCAGTTTTCAACAACTACAAAAATCATAAGGAATACAAAGAAGCAGGAAAGTATGGCTTATTTAAAGGAACAAAATAAATGATTAGAAGCAATGCCTAAGGAAGTTTATACTTTGGATTAATTATACAAAGACTATAAAACAACTGTTTAAAAAATACTCAAAGAGCTAAAGGAATAAGTAGACAAATAATAAATCAAGAAAATAATATAAATATGAATAAAGAGATAAAAGTATAAAGAGAAAGTAAACATCCACTCTTGAAAAGTTTGGAGGTTTCCCAAAAAAATTAAACATGGAATGACCACATGATCTATTATTTCATCTTCTCAATATACACCCAAATAATCAAATGCAAGGATTTAAACATATAATAGTACACCAATGTTTATAGCAACATTATTCACAAAGCCAAATGTGGAAGAAACCCAAATTTTTATCAGTAGATGAATGGATAAGCAAAATATGGTACTGTGTGTGTGTGTGTGTGTGTGTGTGTGTGTGTGTGTGTGTAAAGACTCAATGGAGTCTTAAATTCAGTCTTAAAAAGCAATGAAATTCCAATACATGCTACAAGGAAGAAGATGGAAAACGTTATGCTAAGTGAAAAGGAGACACAAAAGAGAAAATGTTGTTCCACTTCTGAGGGGTACATAGAGTAGACAAATTTATAGGGAAAAAAAAGTGGAAAAAAGTAGAATGTAGAGCTAAAAAGAGAGGGAGGAATGGGAAGCTATTGTATAATGAGCACAGTGTTTGGAATGATAAGTTCTGGTAATGAATAGAAATGATAATTACAAAACAGTGTGAATGTACTTAATGCTAGGGAACTATACACTTAAAATCATTAAAATGACAAAAATGGAAAATTTTACGTAATGTATATGTTACCGTAATAGTAAAAAGGAAACCACATAGAAATTCTGAGGCTGAAAAATATCATAACTAAAAAAGTTGCTAGAGGGATTCAATAGCAGATTTTAAACACATAGAAGACATAATCGGTGAGCTTGAAGACAGAACAATTGAAGTTATTTATTCTGAGGACTAGAAAGAAAAAATAATGAAGAAAAGTAAACAGAGCCCAAAGGACCTATGGAAAACCATCAGGAGACCAAAGAATGCAATATGTGAATTTCAGAAGAGTAAGGGGAAAAAAGAATACTGGAAGAAATAATTTTAAAAACTGAAAAATTTGACAAAAGACATAAATCTGTACATCCAAAAAGCTCAAAAAACTCAAAGTAGAATAAACTCAGATACCCACACCAAGACACCCTACAATCAAAATGTCAACGGCCAAAGACAGGATTCTGGGAAGACGGTAGAATAGAAAGCATAAGAAGCCTCTCACCTCACCTAGACAATTTTACTGACAGAATATGGCTGATGTAACTATTTTGGGAACTCTAGCATTGACTGAAAGTTGACAAATTTTAGTCTCAGAAAAGACCCGAGAAGATCTTAAGTTTACATCTTAGGCAGATCCTTGGCATAGAGAAAGCTTACAACAATAAAAAATAAAATAAAAGTAACTAAAAAGAGCAAACCAGGCAGGGCATAATATGATTTCCATAATTACCACATTTCTTAGATTCAAATGATCAGTTCCAATGAAAACTCACAAGGCATTCAAAGAAAGGGACTATTGAGAAGCAATGCAATGTGAGAGGGACATGGGATTTCAAAGGGTCTAGGGGCAGTATAATATAGTTTGGATATTTGTCCCTCTCAGAATCTCAGACTGTAATGTAATCCTCTATGTTGGAGGTCGGGAGGTGTTTGGATCATGGGGATAGATACGGAGTAGCTTGGACCATCCTGTTGGTGATAAATGAGCTCTTTCTCTGTGTTCACATGATATCTCGTATGCTTAAAAGTGCGAGGCACCTCCCCCACTCCCCAACTCACTCTCTCTCTCTCTTCCTCTCTCTCTCCTAATATCACCATGTAATGTACAGGTTCCCACTTCACCTTTTGCTGTAAGTCAAAGATCCCTGACATCTCCTCAGAAGCCAAGTAGTGTGGGCACCTACAGAATCATCAATCAATTAAACCTCTCTCTTTACAAATTACCCAGTCTCAGTTATTTCTTTACAGCAATGCAAGAATAGCCTAACACACCAGGGATAAATTTCACTTGTTCATAGCATATAACACTTTTAATGTTCTACTGAGTTTGGTTGGCTAGTATTTTATTGAGGATTTTTACATCTATGTTCATTAGAGATATTGGCCTGTAATTTCCAAGCATCTTTTCTGATCACAATGAAATAAAACTAGAATGATAACAGTGAGAAATTGAGTACATTCATAAACACATAGAAACTAAAAAAAAAACAATCAATAGGGCCCAAGAGAAAGCCAGAAGGGAATTTCAAAATATCTTGAGACAAATGAAAAAAAAAAAACAAAACAAAACAAAACAAAAAACAAAATGAACCAATATCCCACAACTAATGGAACGCAGAAAAAGTAACTCTTAGGTACTTGGAGGGAAGTATATAAACATAAATGCCTACATTAAAAATGAAGGAAGATCTTTTTTTCCTTAGCCTCCTCCCTACAGGAAAAGTCTTAAACAACCTAACTCTATGCCTTACTCTCTAATTCCTTATACATCAAGAAATTAGAAAAAAACCAACAAACTAAACCCAATGTTAGCAGAAGGAATAAACTAATTAAGATCAGAGTAGAAATAAACCAAATAGAAAAACTTTAAAAGAACATTATAAAACTAAACGTTTTTTGAAAAAATAAATACAATCAACAAATTCTTACCTATACTAAGAAAAAAGATTCAAATAAACAAAATCAGAGATAAAACAGGCAACATTACAATAGATGCCAAAGAAACAAAAATAATCATAAGGAACTATTAGGAACACTTATATTCAAACAAATTAGACAACCTATAAAAATGAATAAATTCCCAGAAATGTACAACCTACCAAAACTGAATTTAGATGAAATAGAAAGCCAAAAGAGATAACAAATGAATTCTAATTATTAATTAAAAACCTCCCAACAACAACAACAAAAAGCCCAGGACCTACCTATGGCTTCATGGATGAATCCTATGAAACACTGAAAGAATAATTAACAGCAATATTTCTTCAACTCTTTAAACTAAAAGAAGAACAAACACATCCAAGCTCATTTTATAAGTAAGGCAGAATCACCCTGCTAGCCAAAGAGAAAGTCGTCTTTTAAAAATTGTGTCCTACTGTTTACATTGAAATATCATAGTAGTGTTTAACTGTGTCAAAGTCACTAATCTCTTCAAACTTCATAGAGGACTTCTTATCATTTTAATAATTTCTCAGTCTTTATTTGCAACAAACTAAATTGGTCATATCAAGTTTTTCTACATATTTGTTAATGACATGTTTCTATGCTGTTACTTTTAGAGAAATGCTAAGAAAGCCTACAAAAGTTCAAAATTATAGTGACATCTATTTTTTCAAAATTATAGTGAAATTTATGATGGAAATTATTTTATGATAGTACATAAGTTAACAATTGCCTTTACTTTGGTGAAATAAAATCACGACATTTGGAATTTCTAAGAGACATGTTATTTTCAAAGTTTTACTGGAATTTTAAGAAAGTTATGACAGGTGATTTGGGGAGGATGTAAGAGGTACATTGATTAAATGATTTATCATGTATAAACCATTTAGGAAAACCTAGTACAAAGTAATTTTAAGATTGATCAAATAAAAGCATGATCTAAATTTCCATGCAACTTCACATTTCTCACTTCTCCTCTGGAGAACTAAAATAACCCATAATGTTATGTTGAAAAAAAATGAGTGTTCATGAGGGTTTATCTAAGACACCCAGTTGTCTTTGGATCAATAGGAGAATTAACAGATATGCAATTTTATGTTCAAAGGCACTTAATGACAGCTAAGGGAACTACTGCAGGGAAGTCTTAAGATCTTTTCAGGTGAGGTAAACCCTCAAATTTGGAGGCTTATAAGAGTTCTGGTGATAAAAATAAATAAATAAATATACTTAGGGAGGGTCATATCAGTTACACTTTGTTAATCATTTATGTCAGTTTATACTTTGCTAGAGGATTTAACCAGTTCTTTTTACTCAAGAATATATAGAAAAGGGTTATATTGGTGGGATAAATTACTCCTAGTGGACGCAGTGACTAGCTTAAAGAATACTACCATTTGCACCTAGAAAGGTCAGAGATAGAGACGAGAGAGTGGTAATGATTTATTAGGCCAGTACATAAGAACTACAGGTGCTAAAATCTAAGTTAAAAACTAGTTTTATGATCTAAAAACTAAGTTAAAAACTAAATAGACTCCCATGTAGGATTTTGGGCTTACAATGTTATTTAATGTGCTGAAAGAGATTGTGACAAATATTTGCTGAGCTTCTACTATGTCTCAGTCACCATGCACACTGAGGTGATACAAGAATAAGTAGAAAACTTGTAGCCTTTGGCTCACTGTAACACACAAGAAAGATACACAAACTGATAATCACAATACTTTGTAAAAAGCGATATGACTAATGTAAGCAATGCACACTAGAAAGGTACATTAAAAACATATCTATATATACCAAAATACATAATTTTTAAATATAATACCAGTTCTGTAGAAATTACAATAAATTGTCAGAAAACGAAAATATAAATGTTATATCTTTTATAATAAAAATAAGGCTAAATACTAGTGAAAATTAGAATATAAATGACTATTATATCAACATTGTGGAAAAGAATCGGGAGGCCACATATCAAAATATATAAAGCAACATTTATAAATATGCATGAAGTCTGAAATGAATTATGGGGAATCAAAACAATCATGTTAGCTCTGAGTACCACTTTTTTTCTTTTGTAAAGTATTTCTAATTTTAAAATTAATAAATAAAATTAAATTTTTGGTAGAATGGAAATCATCATTCCTTATTTATCATTTATTTTCATATGATTTTTAATGTTAAATACTATCTTATGTTTTAATGCCAAAACTGTTAAACATCATTAACCACAGAAATGCTTGAAATTATGGTAAATTTAACAATTTACTAAAAGAATTATGTCTCACTTCTCCTCTGGAGAAGTTATAATTGTTTTAGCAAAAACTATTTCCCATGTCCAAGTCACATTTCTCTCAGTACATCAAATGCATTTGGGTAGGTAAATTCTGAAACAGGAATTTCATTTGTATTTCTAGCATACACAGCTTTCTAGCTTCTAAGTTGCAATACCCCCTTAAACAATAGGTTATACAACTGCATGAAGTAGGAAAAATTTAGAAGCTTTCTCTATACATTTCTGGATATAAGTCAGGATTTTTAAAATACATTTTTCTAAGTAAAATAAACATCAAACAGACAAAAATGAACAACAAAATATTTAATTTTTCTGATAATTTTTAAATAATTTTTTGGATAGTCCTGGTATGCTTTAATTTTCTTTAATTTTCTGATACATTTTTGGATAGTCCTGGTATGTGTCATTAAATTGTCACATTCTATACTGATGTGTGAATTGCTAAAGGTTATGCTTATATGCTATGTTTTGAATAAGCTGGAAGTGAATCTTTAATTAAGACAGCATATTAGGTGATAAGTGCATTGCTCTGATGTTTACTACAGCACAATAATCAATATGGTTAACTCATTTACACAAATTAATTAAAATTTCATTGCATTTCACTGAAAGTTAGATTATTAATATTTGAACTAAAAATTTTACATAACAACAAAAAGACAATGTTAATAATTTATCCTGTTAGAAGAATTTCATAGGTGCAAATCATGCTTCAAAACTCTCTTCTAATGAATTCTTAATAAATATGCAAAGCCAACACATTTCAAAACCCTGTGACAAGTTAGAGTCTAATAAAAGGAGAAATACATTAGCAACATATTCTCGTTCAAGTTTGTGCATAAACATTACATGAGGTAAGGACTAAATTAATAAAGGATACGTTATGTTACTGTTATCATATGATAGCTGTTACAATTTTGAGTTATATCAAGCTAAAAATAGATTAATATAAATGAAAACAGGATTTTGTATGACTAGCAGAACATTTTACAATTAGTATTTATGAAAACTTTTTATCATACTGGATATGAAATATTAGGAAAAGATGTTAAGGAAGATTTGAAAATTTTCTGAATAATTTATTATTCAATAAGAGAGTATATACCAAATCTAGAAAAGAAGGCAGTTTTGTCTAACTTGAATAGAGCTGTGAGTTAGAAAAAGAAATATTTATTGCTCCCACACTGTTTTGGAAATGTTTAGAGCAAAGATGAAATAAAAGAATACAAACACAAGGCTGCCTACCTCAGTTAATTTGAGGAGAATATTTTTTGGGGACAGGAGTTAGTTACTACATTATTACTCTGTGGTGATGGGAAGAAAAAGACTCAAAAAATTGGAGGTCCTTTATTTGGAGCTACACTTGCCACTACATAGTTCAATACACTCCATAGTTCAATAGCTCATAGTTCGAATATCATAGGCTTTCAATCCCTGAGCAGTTTGCATCCTGGTGCCAGCACAGTTAAATAATAGTTAGATATTTAATTAAGCCCACAGACATGTTGAGATAATTAGCACTATATATAGAAAACACATAAATTGATACCACAAAATTTACTCTTACATACTGAACACCAACTCTTATCTTACATAATATACAAAACTTTACTCAAAATGGATCATAGCTCTGAATGTAAAAGATAAAACTAGACAATTTCTGGAAAAATATTAGAAATATTATTTGTCATCTAGTGTAAAAGTTTTTTTAGAAGTAGGAAAAATATTTTAACAGACACTTTGCAAATAAAAGATTGATGAATGGCCAATAAGCATATAATAAAATGTTTAGCAGAAAAATGGGTTTCAATTTATGGTATGTCTGTGTGATGATATACAATACAATAAGTAAAAGGAAATGAATTACTATTGATAAATCCAACAGGGATGAGTCTCTGAATCATTTTCTTGTGTGAAATGAAATAGACAAAAGTAGTGCATACTCTATGACTTCACTTATATAAAAATCCAGAAAATTTTAAAAATCCAGAAAATTTAAAAAAATATAGTGACAAGAGGCTTGTCTGCAGCCAGGAGCACATAAAGAGATAGGTTGAAAAGGTGTATAAGGAAACTTTGGCATGATAGAGATGCTTGTCATAATTGTGGTAATGGTTCCACAGGTATATTAGCACTCAGATTTCATAGCATCTTATTATGTTCATGGATTAAGTTTATTTTACATAAGTTACACCTCTAAAAGTTTTTTTAAATTGTACTTTAGGTTCTGGGGTACATGTGCAGATCATGCAGGATTGTTGCATAGGTACGCACATGGCAATGTGGTTTGCTGCCTCCATTGCCCTGTCACCTACATCTGGCATTTCTCCCCGTGTTATACCTCCCCTACCTCCCCAGCACCCGCCCCCCGCTGTCCTTCCTTGGCCTCCACAACAGACCACAGTGTGTGAAGCTCCCCTCCCTGTGTCCCTGTGTTCTCACTGTTCAACACCCACCTATGAGTGAGAACATGTGGTGTTTGATTTTCCGTTCTTGTGTCAGTTTGCAGAGAATGATGGTTTCCAGATTTACCCATGTCCCTACAAAGGACACGAACTCATTGTTTTTTATTGCTGCATAGTATTCCACAGTGTTTATAGGCCACATTTTCCTTGTTCAGTCTATCATCAGTGGGCATTTGGGTTGGTTCCAGGTCTTTGCTATTGTAAACAGTGCTGCAATGAACATGCGTGTGCATGTGTCTTTACAATAGAATGATGTATAATCCTTTGGATATATACCCAGTAATGGGATTGCTGGCTCAAATGGAATTTCTATTTCTAGGTCCTTGGGGAAGTGCCACACTGTCTTCCACAATGGTTGAACTAATTTACACTCCCACCAACAGTGTAAAAATGTTCCTATTTCTCCACATCCTCTCCAGCATCTGTTGTGTCCAGATGTTCTCACTCTGTTGGCCAGGCTGGAGTGCAGTGGCATGATCTTGGCTCACTGCAACCTCTGTCCTCCAGTTCCAAGAAAATCTCTTACCTCAGCCTCTCAAGTAGTAGAGATTACAAATGTAGGCCCCTACATCCGGATAATTTTTGTATTTTTAGCAGAGAGGGGGTTTCACCATATTAGCCAGGGTGGTCTAGAACTCCTCACTTCAAGTGATCTATCTGCCTTGGCCTCCCAAAGTGCTGGGATTACAGGCATGAGCCACTGCACCCAGTCAAATTCTATATATATTAAAATACATAACACATAGTTAACATTTTGACTTTGAACAATTATCTTTAAAAGATATTTTTAAAATATGTATTTATTGCTATATTTAACATTTCTCATGCTCTTTATTATTTTGTGTAGATGCAAATGCCCTTTGCTATTATATACCTCCTTTAACACTTCTTGCAGTATAGGTCTGCAAACCAGCTTTTGTTTAAAAAATATTTAATTCACCTTTATTTTTCAAAAAATATTTTGATGAATATAGAATTAGATTTTTTCTCAATAACTTTAAGATACATTTTTATGAATTATTTTTAATAAGAAGTCTGCTGTCAGTTTATTGTTGTACATAGTATATTATTTTTCTCTGGCTCTTTTAGGGATTTTTTTACTTACCATTGGCCCAGGAATTTGATTATAATGTGTCTTTTGTGATTTTTCTGTTTGGAATTCATTAAGCTCCTTTCTTATATTGGGAGTTTATCATTTAAAAAAATTTGGCAAGCTTTTAATTATTTTTGTAACTATTTTCTTTTCTTCAATGAGGTCTAATTATAATTCTGTTGCACAACTTGATACATTTTTATAGGAAATTGGTATACTGTGAGAATTTTTTCAATTTTTTTATGTTTCATTGGAATTGTATCCATTATTATGTCTTCAGGTCTACTGAACTTTTTTATAGTATTGTATATTTTTATTCAAAGAATATATATTTTTCTAGTTTTCATAATTATGTTTTTTTCTGTCTTCTTGAATACATTTAGCATATTTAACAGCTTTTTAAAAACTCTTGTATACTAATTTTACTATCTGTGTTATTTTTAGTTTTCTTTTGAGTTATTGCATTATCTATGAACTGTGTTATATTTTCCTGGTTGATTTTTTTTTTTGGCATTTTTTGATTGGATGCCAGATACTGTAAACCTCATATTGATGACTGCTAGATTTTGTTATTCTTTGTAATAGTATTCGGCTCTGTGCTGGTACGCAATTAAGTTACTGAGAGTCAGTTTACTTTATTTTAGGCTTGCTTGTATAGAACTTATTTGCCTTATACTAATACAATACCATTCTGGGAATTCTTCCCAGTGTTTGTGTATTCATTACATTTTGGCTAAGCATGTCCAAAACTATTCTTTGTGGAATCTAGGAATTGTTTGGCTTACTGTTTTCTAATGGTTCTTTCCCTGCTATTCTTTCATATATACATAGATCTGTACAGATCAGTACTCAGCCAGCCATAGAGTCAAGGGGCTCTCTCAACACATCTTCAGAATTCTCTATCAATCTCTCCCAATCCCAGCTCTCTGGCACTAAGCTACTCAAAAGACAAAGTTCTGTTTTCGTAACTCAGTGATATATCAGGCTTTGTTTGCATTTCCTTTCTTGCACTGCAGTGAGAAAACCATTTTCAGTTAATAATTCAAAAGAATTCACAGGACTTACCTTTGTTTTTAACTCTTCTCAAAGAATCATAGTCCTATACTGCATGTTGTCCAATGCCTGAAAAAAAATAGTTCATATATATCTTTCTGCCTTTTGATCTTATTTTTGCAGAAGGAGAGAAAGTAAATTTAACCTATTACTCTGTCATGGATAGAAGGGGAAGAGGTATTGTACACATTTCTTGTAAATATAATTTCCATCTGAGCTTGAACCCACTAAACCTAAACATACCAGACCTTAGAAAACAAATAAAAGGACATGTATAAAGAAACAAAATAAATAATGAAATATATGTGAGTTTAGCTTTTTAATGACTTGGGAAGTGAGGTTTAGAAAATCACTTTTTGATGTTCCTAAATGGTTCATCACATAATCAACAACAATCGTTTTTGTGTTTTCATGTTTCCTATAGCTACTAAGTGCCAGGCTTGATACAATTATGTATACTTTTATGTATAAATTTTACATCAGATCATCTTTTGTAGAGGACTACAAAAAAAGTTCCAAAATTGGCAATCTTCAATTTTCTTTAAAAGTTTGAAATATGAGTATTTTGTTTGTTTTTAAACAAAATAACAAAAGTTTCAAAATAATATAACACAATTAGGATAATAAATCGTAATCAGCATATCTTGATTTACATTATATTTTAATTTCTTGAAAATTATATATTTCTAACTTGCTGACAGCCAATTTTAATTATTCTCTAATGTATTTCTCCTATGATTTACCTTTGATTGTAATGTAAGAAAAAAAAAAAAAGCTGCATTCTCCAGCTGTGAAAAAAATGTTTCAATAAATGAGACAAGCAGCATCAGTAATAAAGCAATTTACTTCTTTACAAAAATGACTATCTCTATTTAAAACCAAAACTGTAGCTATTGGTAGAGACTAGCAACTGGTATGGCTAAAGTGAAACTCTCTGGGAAATTAGGTTGCCATTCTATTAGCCATATTATATTGAGAAGGGCATACTAAAATTTCTGTGGAAAACCTTTAAGAGCTTTCCTTTTGAATTCACTACCAAGAAACTATCTCATTTCACTTAGGTCACTGATACCAGGTGAGTGACAGAATGTAGTTCATTTCTGCTACTGCAGACAATTAATTTCTACTCCTCAATGTAGGCAGAGATTCCAGAGTATTCTTTAATTATATAGAGAAAAGAAATGTAATAAATCCATACAGTTGATACAAAAAAATGATATTGTATATTTTGAGGTTGTTATGTTTTTGGTAGTCAGTGGTTGTGGAAATAGAACATGTTCCATTAAGAAGCTCACAACCCCCCTCATGCAAACTTCTTTTGTTGTTAACTATCACAAGTTAGACTACTATAAAAATTTTCCAAAGTGTCTTCAGAGCTAACTGAATTTTTTAGCATCCACTAAATCTATAAGATTCTATCATTAAACATTGTTTAATGTTGTACACTGGAGAAACTAAACAATTATTCAACAGTGATATGTTGACTACAAACCTGGAACCATGTTATTTCACTAATATTTTGATACTAAAAATCAAGGCATCAGTTATTTATTAATTGAGTTATGTATCTTAAATTTACATATAGCAATCCCTGAGTAGTACTATGTTAATATTTCATTGAAATACTTATAGCTTATATTTGTGTACCATTCAACAGTTTATATTATATATATAATGTTATATTATTATACATATAACTATATTTAATAACTATGTAAGATACATAAGTAAGAAAATACTATTCTATGAGATGTGACACCATTAATTTCAGAAGAAGGAGAATAGCCTAATACTATATAGCTAACACTATATAACTAATCAATTGCAATCTTTCTGTTTTGCTGGACTGAAAAAGGGTAAATTTTACAGAATACCTGTCAGAATAAAGTCATTATTATTACCATAATACACCATATTTGGGTAGCAAGTTTACAAAAGGAGGAGGAAAATGAATAAAAAGAAAAGCTTATAAATACAATTAACAGAGAAAGATGATTGCATAGCACTTTCCAATGAACTTACATGTTCTCATCAATATTGCATCCATTATCTTTTTATAATATAAACTAAAATTGATTTCTGTTCATTTAAACATGTTTACCATCTTATATTTGGAGAAATTCTGTATTATGGGTGTGTCAGCATTCTTGTCAACTTGTGTGAGCTGCTAAATGCTCAGCAGATACATATGTATCACGAGTTTTATATCCCCAGAGGTGTGAGACTTCAGAACAAATTAAAGAAATTTCCAAAATTGCCAAGTGGTACAATAAATAATTGTAACAACATAAAACTTAAGCTTAATTTAAATTTAAAATAACTTATCTTAAAAGGCAACTTAAAAGGCTCCTTCTTGATTTTATAAACCCTACAAAATGTTAGTTAGGCTACAACTATGAGTATAATGCCTGATGATCTGATTATCTGAGGTGGAACAGTTTCATCCAGAAACCATCCATCCCTATTTATCCACATTCATGAAAAAAATTTCTTTCATGAAACCAAAACCAATCATTTTGGTGCCAAAAATGTTGAGGACTACCGATCTAAGCTATACAGTATAACAACTACTTACATAGCATTTACATTGTATCATCTAGAGATGATTTAAAGCATCTGTAGATTTTGAAGGGGTCCTGGAACCAGTCCTAGATGGATACCAAGGGATGACTGTATTAGCAATGAACATGTGAAAACTGAAATTAAAAATTACCATCACTGCTTAAAAGGATAATATACCATGACCATGTAGAGTTTATCTCTGGAACAAAAGATTAGCTTAATATCCAAAATTGATTTAATTAACAAATTAATAGATTTAATTAATATTAATGATATGATATTGGTATTATAATACTATATTATATTATATACTATTATAATAATATATATTGTTATGATAATGAAATAATAAAGAATATTAACAATATGAATGAAATAAATGATAAAAATATTTGTTTATTTAAATGCATACATAAAATTTCAGAAAAAAGGCAACACTCATTTACAATACACACTCAACAAATTAGCAATAATAGGGACCTTCTTCCTCAGCCTGATAAAATGAATCTGAGAAACACCTGCAGACTTTGCTTTTTAAGTGGGGAAAACCTGACTCATTTCCTCCTGAAATCAGGAATATGGTAATAATGCCTACTTTTACCACTCCCATTCAAAATTTTTCTGGGGTGGTGGTTGTAATTTTTATACTAAGGTACAAAATAAAGACAGAAACAGGAAAGGAGGAAGTAAACCTTTTACAGATGGTGTTATTTAAGCAGAAAAATTCTACTTTGGGAGGCTGAGGTGGGCAGATCAGGAGGTCAAGCGATTGAGACCATCCTGGCCAACATGGTGAAACTCCATCTCTATTAAAAATACAGAAAATTAGCTGGGTGTGGTGGCACACACTTGTAATCCTAGCTACTCAGGAGGCTGAGGCAGGAGAATTGCTTGAACTCAGGAGGCTGAGGTTGCAGTGAGCCCAGGTCACACCACTGCACTCCAGCCTGGCACCTGGTGATGGAGTGAGACTCTGTCTCAAAAAGAAAAGAAAAATTCTATAGAATCTAAAACAAACACATAAAAAACTACTAGAACTTATAAAGGAACCTGTCAAAGTCCAAAGACAGATGTCAAATACAAAATAGTTGTATTGTTATTGACTAGTGTCAAACTATCATAAAATAAAGTATTTAAGTTTATTTACCGTTTCAACACAAAATATAAAATAGGAAGAAGTCTAACAAAAAAAATGTTTAAG
The DNA here is from genome assembly GCF_048565385.1 of Saimiri boliviensis. NCBI lineage: Eukaryota > Metazoa > Chordata > Mammalia > Primates > Cebidae > Saimiri > Saimiri boliviensis. The sequence goes on along the minus strand of NC_133453.1, from coordinate 54,401,362 downwards.
ATCTCTACAATGAAAACTACAAATCATAAATGAGAGAAAAAAGATGACCTAAGTAAATGGAGAAATATAGAATATTCATGTACTAAATCACTCCATGTGTTAAGATAACCATCCCAATGAACTATATGGTAAATGTAATTCTACTTACACAAATTGATTAATTGATTCTGAAAAATGATACTAAATAAGAAGAGAAAGTTGAAAGACTTATTCTGCCTTCAAGAATAAAGCTACAAAAATTAAAACTATTTGTTACCAGTGAAAAGACAGATATGTAAATCAATGTAATAGAATGAAGCATACAGAAATAGGCCTCCTCATGTACAGTTAATTTATTTTTGACAAAGGTGGCAAAGTTATTTAATTTAATTTGTGTGGATAAAGATTGAGAGCTGGGCACAGTAACCCATGCCTGTAATCCCAGCACTTTGGGAGGCTGAGGCAAGCAGATCAATTGGGCCCAAGAGTTTAAGACTAACCTGGGCAGCAGAGTGAAACCCTGTCTCTACAAAACATACACATATTAGCTGGGCATGGTGGTGTCCACTTGTAGTCTTACCTACATGGAAGGCTGGGATGGGAGGATCACCTGAGCCTGGGAGGTCGAGGCTTTGGTAAGCTATATGGCACCACTGAGCAAGAGTGGGATCCTGTCCAAAAAAAAAAAAAAAAAAGAAAAGAAAGAAAGATTGAGCATTCTCCCCATCTCACACCATGCACAAATTTAACTTTTAAAATGAAAAAGTTCTAAAAGAAAAAGGAAAAATTTGTGATCTTGCAAAAAAAAAAATTTATAGGCTAAATAAAACATGAACTATAAAAGTAAAAACATAAATTATGACTCCATTAAAAAAATGCTTTTCCCAAGATACCATTTATACAATTAAGACAAAAGGAATTTAGCTGCCAGGTATTGAGGTGGTAATTGGGGCAAGCCAAACCAAAACACAATCAAATCTTTATTCATTTACCATGTGTGTTTATTTGCTTGAGCTGTCATAACAAAGCACCACAGACTGGGTGGCTTAAAAAACAGAAATTTAATTGTTCACAGTTACCCACCCTGTGTCTCTGAGATTAATGTGTTGGCAGGATTGTTTCTTCTGAGGGCTGTCTCTTTGGCTTGTAGGTGGTCATCTTTACCCCATGTCTTTCATGCTCCTCCCTCTATGGGTGTCTTTGCCCTAATTTCCTCTTCCTATAGAAATATCAATCATATTAGATTAGGATTCATCCCAAAGACCTCATTTATTTTTAATTACCTTTTTAAAGACCTTATCTCTAAAGACAGTCATATTCTGAGCTATTGGTGGTTAGGACTTCAACATATAAACCGGTGAGGGAGTAGACACAATTCAGCCCATAGCACTTCAACAGTGAAGGTGAGAGGCAAAGAGGAAAAAAAAAGTTCATGCTCCCAGTGTTTCATTTTCCTCCACAAAATCATTCTGGGCAAGGGTCAGTCAGATGCCATGTAGTGCAAGTCGGAGAATAATCTCAAGGCTGATAATCCTGAAAACAGTGAAAACCTTTTTGTACACCCAGGTAGCCAGGAGAAAGGTGAGGGAAACGTGCCAGGAGTGGAAACTATTAAGGCAGAGTGGAGAAAACATCTAGTCAAGACTTCCTGATAAGGTTTCAGCAGAAGCACCTAAAATATATCCAGCCTCAGTCCCCTCATAATGAGGCCTCTGCATGGAGGCACCTGTGCTAGGGATGCCAGAAAAGCACATGAGCACAGCTGGCCCAGGACTGAGGGGCTGCATCTTTGACTGCACTTTCTCTATATTTAAACTGTCAAAAAATACAATGTATAAATGAAAGTCTACATTCTTAATACATTCTGGATGTACAATCTAAAAGTAACTAAAATGAAATTGTCAAGGTACTAATAAAGGAACTGTAGAAAGAAACAAAATCCACCTAAATGAGAACAAGCAAGGGCTGTTGATTCAGAGCTTCCCATATAGCAATGGAGGGAGACACCATTCCTTGGGTTTAGCAGAGACTCAAAGGCAGGCACACAAGTGACTAAGTTTTATATGGAATAAAAGGAAGACAGCAAATATGCTCTGATTGGAGGCTGTTGCCATGGGAAAGCTATAGGCAGACTAACTACAATCAAGGACATGCTCTGTGATTGGTTATGGAAGCATATTTGACTTTCTCTCATTGATCCTAAGTTGGAAGTAGGGGCAAAAATTAGAGAAGCTGTCACTTATTGATCATGTCTTGGCTGCTTTGGGTCAATGGCTACTGGGATTGTTGTTCTACTTCCTGAACTGGTTGCTACAGGATGAGGGTCAGAGTTCTCTTTTTATATATGGTGTGACTATTGTCTGTTTGTATATTCAGCCTCTCAGAGAAAGCAGTAAAATATTGGCTCGGGACTTCATGACCAAATTATACTGTCAGTTTCTGAATAAATCCCAACTAATGAATATTATTTTGCATTTTCTTCTCAGAAACTAGAGTTTATACATGCCTTATAAATGAGAATTAAAATTACACTGTAAAGTAGAAAAATGTTCAGAAAGCATAAAATTAAGTGTAATATGCATAAATATACCATACAAATACTAAGGAAGAAAAATCTGAGCCTGGAATTTCACAGAGTATAGTGAATAGCAATGCAAACCATAAATAATGAAAAATAAAAGGTTGACAGTTCTGAGATACTAATAAGCTATAATTTTTAATTCATCATGCTGGTTTCAGAAAAAAAAATATGTGTAATAGCAACTTTTAGCATGCTGAAGAAGGTATATACTCCAAGGTACTGATAAAATTAACAATCAAAGAACAAACAAAACTTTCAGCTGTCTCTCAGCCAGGGTAAAAGTAAATGTAAATTGCATCGCTCTTTTTTATGTGAAAGAATGAAAAATGCCAAAACCTCAGAGAAGAGATAGTAACATTTTACTTTAAACACTAAAGCACATTTCTCATGTTTTGATAGGTTGGTATGATGATTTCAGTCTCTGAAATCAGACTACCCAAGGTCAAATCCTATCTTTGCCACTTATAAGCTAGCAGTTTCTCTTTATGACATGGGATTCTTGTCATGATTATGTAACACACATCTGAGACATTTAACATGAAACCTATCACCTGGGCTGTTAATGAAGTTTTCTATAAATGCGTTATTTACATGAGAAATAGGTACTGAGTACCTAATGCTTTACAATCACAATTTAAAATGGGGATACAATAGTAAACCAAATAAACAGAGTTCTTGGTTTCATTGAGGCTGCATTCTGGAACCCACATCTCATCTTGAATTGTAATCCCCATAATCCTCACATGTGGAGGGAGGGACCTGATGGGAGGTGATTGAGTCAAGGGGGCAGTTTTTTCCATGCTGCTCTCCTGATAATGAGTGGGTTCTCATGAGATTTGATGTTTTTTAAAAAGGCTTTTTCTTCTTCACTCATTTGCTCTCTCTTGCCTACCACCACGTAACACCTGCCTTTGCTTCTCTCTCACCTTCCGCCATGATTGTAAGTTTCCTCAGGCCTCCCCAGCCATGCAGAACTGTGAGTCAATTAAACCTCTTTCCTTTATAAATTACTCTGTCTTGGATATGTCTTTATAACCATGTGAGAACAGATTGATACAGCTATATCATATGTTTTCTACACAATTTAAATAAATTAATATAGGCAAATTGCTTAGAACAGTATCTGGTATAAATACTACATAATGAATGTTGCTATTATTTTCCTATAACTATCTTATATCTGCTTGGTCTAATAGTTTCTGAGAGAAGTGTGTTAAAATATCCAACTGTTTATGTTGATTTATATATTTCTCCATGTAATTCCATAAGTTATCACTTTGTTTATTTGGCATGTTTTCAGATGAATATATGATATTCAGTAATCATAATTATACAACACTAAAATTAATCAATGGCACATTAGACCAAGTGGAAAGGTTCATCCAAATTCTTAAATGTGTGAAGAATGAATAGCATTACTCTATATGAGCAATTTACTAGAAATTATTAGTAACAGCATGCTATACCAGTAGCAGCAAATATAATGGAAAATAAAATACCATGCACAATTACAACAGTATCTAATAATCAACCTTACAAAGAAAGCAAGAGTTTTTTACAGAGAAAAAAAATAAGCTATTTATATAACATGAGTTTTTTTTCAATGAAACTATATACAACTTTGAAGTAGGGTAAATCCTTGAGTTTCATTCTTCTTTGTTGAAATTATTTTGGCTTTTCTAGGTCTTTCACATTTCTTTATTAATTTTTGAATCAGCTTGCCAACTTCTGAGGAAAGCTTCTGCTGAGGTTTTGATTGGAATCTCATATTTGTAAGTTTTGCAAACAGTTGTTTACAAAATATTAATAGTGTATATAAGAAAATAGCTTTCATAGATATTTAGCCTCTGAAAATATAAATTATTCATTAGATAAAATATGGAGAAACATTTGGCCAATTGTATTTTAATCAATAATTTTCTTCATTAAAATATATAAACCCAGCAGTAATTATTCCTAAATATAAGAAATACAATATTGTCTAATTCCTTTTCTATATACATCTAAAATTACATTAAAATATCTTTCTCACTATGTTACAGGTGAAAAAATGTTTGTCCAAATTAACAAGACTTGCTATAATAAGCATAGCATAGACCCTTCTTAATGTTCTTAATTTTCATTAGTGATGACATATTTACATATTATTTTTATTGTAAACATAATTAGCACTCATTCTTCTCAGATGTACAATTTAATGAGTATGATCACACAATTCTCAAGAAAGAATAATATATGATTCTGCATGATTAAAAGAAAAATACTCTTTAACAGTCTATAGCTGTAACAAACTAAATGCACTTAATTCTTATAAACATATTTAAATTCTGCTTAAATTAGAAAATGCCAATTTAAAAAATATATTTTAAAATTTAATATGACTTTTTTTAGTTTTAAGTAAACAGGGACAAATATGAAAAGTCACAATCCACCTGTTGTCTCTTTTGGTTCACATTTATCACTACATAGTCTTAATAGACGTCTTAGTCTATTTTACTTTAGTATGAACACCTGAGGCTAGGTAATTTATAAAGAAAATAAATTTATTTGACTCATAGTTCTGCAGGTTGTATAAGAAGCATAGTGCCAGAATATGCTTCTGGTGAACCTCAGCAAGTTTTCAATCATGGTGAAAAGGGAAGGGGAGTAGGCATTACGTGGTGAGAGGAAGGAATTGAGAGAGAGTAGGGTGCCAGGCTCTTTGAAACAACCAGCTCTCATGTGAATTATTAGAGTAAAATCTCACTCATTACCATGGAAAAATGACAAAACATTCATGAGGTGTCTGCCTCTATGACCCAAACACCTCCCACCAGATGCCATCCCCAACACTGTGGACCAAATTTCAACATGAGACTTAGAAGAGACAAATATCCAAACTATATCTATGTATTTAATTAATGGACATTTGCACCATTGTTAGCTGGAATAACAACAGGATATTATGTAGAGTAGAACCTTAAAGAAATATATTTAAGTATTCTGTCTCCTGGGGAGCAAGGTCTGTGAATATCTCAGTCTAGCACCACTCTTACTGAATGAGCTGAAAAGCACAAGCAAAAGTCCCCTGGGAACTGGAAGGGTTCATTCCATGTTTATAGGCATGTCAGGTTATCTGTTGGTCTTTCCAGATGATCCATGATATGGTTTAGCTCTGTGTCCCCAATGAAATCTCACCTCTAATCATAATAATCCCCACATGTTGTGGGAGGTACTTGGTGGGAGGTGATTGAATCATGGGGTGGGTTCTTCCCATGCTGTCCTCATGATAGTGAATAGGTCTCACAAGATCTGATGGTTTTATAAAGGGGAGTTTCCCTGCATACCCTCTCTTGCCTGCCACCATGTAAGACATGTTTTTGTTCCTCCTTCACCTTCCACCATGATTGTGAGGCTTCCTCAACCATGTGGAACTGTGAGTCCAATAAACCTCTTTTTCTTCATAAATTACCCAGTGTCAGGTATGCCTTTATTAGCAGTGTGAGAACAGATGACTACAGTCAGTCTGGGCTAGCTAACTGGCTAATTATTTTATGTAGCTGAAGCGTGTCTAGACTGATCCATATATCCAAAACTGCAACCATTTCTTACTGTATCCACTACAACTGACCTTTGTTGCCATCATTTCTTAGGTACATCATCATAATACATTTCTAACTGGATTTTCCTTGCATTTCTGCTGTTCATTCTCTAAGGAAAAAAAAAAA